>NW_007737892.1:7770-33030 GCF_000696425.1 Galeopterus variegatus | reverse complement strand
GCCATTGAGAATCATTACACACAGGAAGCTAGACAAACTTAGATTTATGCTACTGGGAAGCAGGGTGGGAGAACGTACTGGTTGAATCTGCTCCCATAGCTGCATGGAACCAAAACTTGTAGAGCTCCTATGTCTGGGTTACTGCGCATTCCACAATCAGGTGGAGAGTGTCTAGGAGAGGGGGTTACTACAGAAGAGAAAATTTCTTGGGATAGAGAAAAGTGGGAAATGGTGCGAGACCTCATAGAATAGATTCCTTATAAAGGAACCAGAGTACTACTAGAGAATGGAACGATTTGGTAAAAAAATCTGTGAAATATTAAGCAAGGGTGAAACCATAAAGGGGGAAGAAGAAAACATGTGAGCATGTGCACTCTAAAATACATAATCTAAAAAGAAATTAGAGATGGGAAATGGACAGATTATTATGTAAACAGGCTACAGTAAACTGTAAGTATGTAGCCAATTCTTAGGGAAAAAGTGCATGACAAGCTTTGCCATCATCTAGTTATTCATTATTACTATTATGTATTTTAATTTCAAAGGATGTTAAGGAATAAGGCATTTCTTACTCTGGTGAAGCTATATAGTAGAAAAGAAATACACAATTAACATTTAGGCTGTGCTGTATTTTTAAAGTCTAAAGCAGAAAATAGCTTCACAAAGAAGACAACATTTTAGTTTGGCTTTGACTTTCATGATGATTTGATTTGATTTTTTTCAAGTAAAAATGATGAAAAATGTTTTTAGGCCGAGAGAAAAACATGGTCAAAGTTACGAGTCCATAACACGCTCAGGAAACTACACTATTCCAGTGTTTCTGTGGAACAGAATTCATTGGAAGAGAAGATGAGAGTTGAGTTAGGACATGAAGGTTGGAGCCAGACAGTGATAAGCATTATATGACACCCAAGGAGTTCAGATGTTACCTTGTATAATAAGGGAGACCTTTGAAGTTTTATTTTTATTTTGTTTTGACCCAAATGAAAAATGTTTTTTCTAATGATTATGAGTGTAACTTATATACATTATATCCCAGAAAGATATCCACTGATCATATTGGTTTATGTTTCCCAGTGTTTATATTAATTTATATTTAGAGACAGGTGGACAGATAATAGTAGATCTTAAGTTCTCCTCTCCGAGAAGAAGTGCGGCCGTGTAAGAACTGCATGGTCCCATTGCTTCCTACGTGTAACTGGGAAGATCCATGCTAGACCACTCAGATTCCCTCTCTTCAGAATGTGGAAATTGAGCTCAGGGAATTTAGATATTCTATTCAGTGAACTGAGAAGTAAGGTAATTCCAGGACTGGGGGCATCCAAGCCCTGCCATTGATAAACCAAAAACAAAGGAAGCTATCAACATCAAAAGTTGGGAAAAACAAACAAACACAAAAAAAGAGAGAACAGAACTATAGAACTGTGGTTATTAGAGGTGGGAAGGGGAAGGGAGAGGGGGAGAAACTAGTTGAGGGTCACAAAGATTGATTGCGTTTTGTAAACAGGAGTATACTAATTATCCTGATTTGATCAACACATATTGTATATATGTATTGATATTTGATTCTGTACCCCACAAATATATATAATCAATAAAAAATAGCAAAAATAAAATTGACTCAACAATTCTACTTTTGGGAAATTATCCTACAGAAGTATTTGAGAATATGCAGTTATAAAGGTGTTGGTGCACTGTTTAAAGTAGTAAGAAGCTAAAAACAAATTAAATGTTCATTAAATAAGTTATAGCTCATTTAAAATGAACTACTAAAAAAATCTTTAAAAAATGAGTATAAGCATGGAAAGTTGTTTATCTGTTAATATGAGACAAATTATAATTTTACAGTAATTTACATTTAAATGTAGATAACTACATAAAATATGTAATATGTATACATTATTTAATGATATGGATTTATTCAAGAAATGAAATAATCATAGTTTTAGGTCCCATGCTACTCATTTTTTGCAAATTATGAAATAATCATATAACATGTAAGGGAGTATACAGTCGTGTGTGTCACCTACAAGTAGGGATAAGTTCTGAGAAATCATTGTTAGGTGATTTTGTTGTTCTGCAACATTGTAGAGTGTACTTACACAAACCTACTATGCACCTAGGCCATATGGTATAGCCTATGGCTTTGACCAGCACATGAATGTATATAAAGTACAATTGTAATTTTGAAGGACGGAGATACTGCTTCAAGCTGGAGGAATCAGGGTAAGCATTACGGAAAAGGTAACATAAAAATATGGACTGATTAATAAACGCACAAGTTATTTGTGTAGGACTCATGCAAATTCATTTTTTTAATTGCTCCTGTTTTAGTATACGTGCTGACAAAGCGATACCTTAGTATACAACAATTGGTCATGTTGGTCCTCTGCAATTGAGGTTCTAAAATTTAAGAAGTTAAGTCTTACGCTGCACACTATGGGAAGCTAATTATCACTTACTCTTTGGAATTCACACTTACACACCAACTAATACAATCACACCATTTATGGATGAGGAGTTATGAGTAACTCAGGTGTTGCAGATTGAATTATGTCTCCCCAAACTCACTGAAGTTTGAATTGTGTCCCCCCAAGCTCTCTGTATTAGAAACTTAGCCCCCACTCTGACTGTTAAGAGGGTGGGAAATCCTACTATGATAATTGAAAGGTGGAGCTTTGAAGAAATGATTGGATTGTAGGACCATGCAGTAGTGAATGGATTAATAATAGTGGTCAGGGGCATGGTTCTGGGGGCTTTAAAAAGAGAGTGAATGAGATTACTCTCTGCTCTCTCTGCTCTGCCATTTTCACAATGTGATACCCTGCCGTCACTGTCACCACCACCAAGGCTCTCACCAGATGTGTTCCCTGGACGTTGGACTTCTTAGCCTCTGAAACTGAAAGCAGTAAATTTTGTTTTCTTTACCAATTACCCAGTTCTGTGTATTTTGTTATAAGCAACAGAAACAAACTACTACATCAGGGCTATGTGACTGGTCAATGGCTGGACTAGGCTTGGAATATGGAATTCATTCAATTGTCCCATTCTATCCACTTACAGCCCCTTATAAAGGGACTGCAAGACCCATTAAAAAAAGAGAAAGGACAGTGAGCAAAGAAACCAACTATAATTTTGTTATAAGCAACAGAAACAAACTACTACATCAGGGCTATGTGACTGGTCAATGGCTGCACTAGGCTTGGAATATGGAATTCATTCAATTGTGCCATTCTATCCACTTACAGCCCCTTATAAAGGGACTGCAAGACCCATTTAAAAAAGAGAAAGGACAGTGAGCAAAGAAACCAACTATTATTAAAGAATAATTTTTCAAGAGGTTAAAATACATGATTTTCGTACAAACATAATGTGAGCATATGTCAAAGATTGTATTAAACTTATTATATTAATGAGCCAGTAAGATGGTAAAGCCAGCCTAAAGAGCATCTGAAAAGCTAAGTACTTTCATAGGCAGATTAATAACGGAATGTTAAAATAGGAAGGCTGAGTTAGATAAAAAGTTGCCTACAATAAACTACAATTTTGGGGTTTCTCGACTCCACCATACTGAAATTATTTGCATCTCCCCGGACAAAAATCTACAATTAACCTTTGCTCCAATGGAGTTGTAAAATTCCTATCAATGTAAAGTTAGTCAAAGGTAGAAGCCCAACACTTGGAAAATATACAGTGATCTTTTTCCATTTTCAAGTTTCAGATAATTTTTCTCACAGTGATTTATAAAGCCCCATAACTTTGACCTCAGTTATCCTTTTGGAAGATTATGTGAGTATGTTGATTTATCTCTAGTACAGAACCTTTCAAATATAAATAGCCATCATTCTGGAAACAAATAATATTGAAAGGCCACAGACTTGAGTTTCATTTTCTTGGATCTTAACACTGTTCCAGCAATCACAGCTCCAGCAAAATGTGATGGGGAACTGTTAGAATAAATTCCTTATTCTGCATTTATATGTAGTCAGAGGCTGAAGATAGGATGACTAACAAATAACATAAGGAATGAGACCGAAGAAGCTGCGTTTCCTTTAAACAAGACTATTTCCCTCTGGGACAAGGGGATGGGTTGTTTGCACTGGTAAGTGCGCTTTTGAAACTCATGATCCCCTTCACCTTGCCCATTAATCAATAGATTTATCTATCTGACATTTTTAGGAAACTGCTAAGTACAAAGCTACTTGCTGTGAAAGATGTCAACATTTGTAAGAGATTTCATCATTCCTTAGTGAGAATGTTTCAAAACGGTGGCAAATGGTATTCATCGTGTATTTGATGCATCCTGTGGCATACTAGTTGGTGGCATTTCCATATTTCAGTCCCCTCAGATTTCCTTGGAAGAAGATGAAGCTGTCTTTTCCTGCCAGATAATGAATCACATCAAAATGACTAATGAAATAGATGGAGATGAGTGTTTGTTTTTGAATGGTAGTGTTGTCCCTCTTTAACTGATGTTCTAAAATTTAAGTAAGAAATCAAGTCTCAAGCTCTACCCATGGAAAGCTACTTATGACTTACACTTTAGAGTTTTCTCTTACACCTCAATGTGTACAATCTCACTATTTGTAGATGAGGAGTTATGAGTTACTCAGGGTCACATAAGAGATCACTGAACATGCAAAGACATAGATTTCTGTCTTAGTTTCCTGCTCTATCTTTAACCCCTCAACTCTTAAGAATTATTTTAGTGTTTCTCAAATGCCTGGCACATAATAAACACTCTAAAAATATATGTTTAAATGTATGATATTACATCAAGATCTGGATTTATTCAACATGTGAAATTCAAAGTGAATATGTAGTAGGTCCATGTGCAGCCTTGCAAAATGTATAATTGCAACATGTGAAATTCAAAGTGAATATGTAGTAGGTCCATGTGCAGCCTTGCAAAATGTATAAATGCAGCCTTGCAAAATGTATAAATACAGAATGATACGTGTTCATATGGATTAGATAAGAATGGGATATGGGTTAGATGAGCACAAGTTTGGTTGCGGGAGACAACCAAAGGGTGGCTACCCTACCAGTTCCTGCAGGAGAGATTGGGTGTGGCGGTGGCAAAGTAGAAAAGTGGACAGATTTAACACGGACTTAGGAAGTCCTGATAAAAAAATACTTGGTCATTAACTGAATATTGAAGATGAGAAAGTGGCTAATGTCCAGGATGACTTTTCAATATTAAATTAAGCAACAGGTTTGATTATGTTTCATTTACTGAGACATGCAATGCAGTAGCAAAGGGGCATATTTTGAGCAGAACATAAAATCTTTACTATATTTTGTATATTTTAAGTTTTATTTTTCTGGAAAAATATCCAGCTGAAGATAGGGTCAACTACATAGTTTCTGGGGCGAAGTGCAAAATGAAAAGGTGGGAGCCTCATTCAAAAGCTATTGAGAATTTCAAGACAATGAACACAACGCATCAACCCAACCCCGGGCCCTCTGACCACCGCACCTGCCCAGGTCTCCCTCCTTGAGGCCAGCCAGGACTGGAAAAGTCTAAAGAGAGGCCCGAGTGCAAATATAAACTTGGGAGTTACTGGCAGAATATAATTATATGAACCGCTTCAGGAAAGATAGCCTTGGGTTAAGCCCTCAGGAGTCCTAATCCTAAACTTGAAGGATTGTAAGAGAAGAAGAAATAACAAAGTGACTGAGAAGGAAGTCACTACTAATTAGGTAAAGAAAAATCAGAAGAGTCTGTGGCTATGTATCAAAGGAAGATATGTTTCAGGAAAAAGGAAGTGGTTCAGTCCTGACACTATGCTGAAAGGAATGGACCGAAAGGTGTTTGTTGGATTTAGTGGCAGGGAGATCACTGGTGATTTTACAAAGATGGGTTCAGTGGAGCTATTAGGAGTGGGGATAAAAAGTCAGGAACAAGAATTGAGTTGGAACAGAGAATAATAGAGACTAAAACAGATAAGTCTCTGATGGGAATGAGGGATAGGATAAAGATTGCAGATAGTGGATGATAATAGTGTCAAGGGGAATTTTTCTTATGATAGGAGAGATAGATAGAGATAGAAATGAGAGAGATAACAGAGAGATAGATAGATAGAGAGAGAGAGAGAGAAAGACTAGAGTTTTTAAAAAAAACCCAAATCTCTACCAGACAAATTAATCTCTGCTCCAATGGAATTGTAAAATTCCTATCATTGTTTGAAGAGAAATAGGTGAAAATGCATGTATTTTTATAGATGTAATAGGGTGATAGTGAGATGCTGAGAAACCTACCGAGAGCTTTATTTTTGTCAAATTATAATATAGGTGTGGAATTAAGAGGGGGGTGAAGAAAAATGAAATTAAGAGAGAAGTGGTGAAAAATATACAGTTTTGTATGAATGGATGTAAAATAATTCTATAAACACCTGAGTCTGGGTAATAAATAATAACACATTTTCAATTTTTTATATGTACTTTTAGGGAAAAGAAAGTAATTTTTAAAATAACCTTTTATTTTTAGAAATTTTTACACTTACAGAAAAATTGGGAAGAGAATACAGAGTTCACTTAGACCCTACAGCCAGTTTCTGCTGTGTTAACATCTTACATTAGTAAGATGGCCCATTTGTCACAGCCACTAAACCAATATTGATTAACTGAAGTCCCTAGTTTAGACTTCCTTGGTCCTTTTTCTATTTCAGAATCCCATCAAGAGTACTACATTACAAATAGTCATCGTGTTTCCTTAGGCTCTTCTTGGCGGTGACAGTTTCTCAGACTTTTCTTGTTCCTGATGACTTTGACTGTTTTGAGGAATAGAAGGTAATTTTTTTTTTTTGTCTTTTTCGTGACTGGTAAGGGGATCGCAACCCTTGGTGTGGTGTCGCCCAAACCGCGCTCAGCCAGTGAGCGCACCGGCCATTCCTATATAGGATCCGAACCTGCGGTGGGAGCATCGCTGCACTCCCAGCGCCGCACTCTCCCGAGTGTGCCAAGGGCTCGGCCCTAGAAGGTAAGTTTTTAAGCAAGAGAGAAGAGTGACAAAGATTAGAAAGGAGATGGAGCCATAACAATTTAGGCTAAAACAAAACAAAACAGAACAAAAAAAGCAACAAAAAACTAATCACCTTTCACTTGACTAGTCCTTACTTTTGTACTGAGGAGCAAAATGTGAATAATCTCAAAAACTCCCCACTGTTTCCTTCCTGGGAAATTTTTGCTGTTATTTTTCTTTTCTTTTCTTCATCGTCAGTACTTACAACAAATACAGAGAAATAGACCAGTCTTTGAGCTAATAGCCAAAAGCCATCATATGTCATTATATGTAAAACATAACTAGATTTCTAAGTAGAAATCTTCCTTCCTCTATTGTCAGCTATTGGTGCCACTAAGAATAAAATGAAAGTGTCCTAGCCTTTTTTTTTCTGTTTGCATATATTTAAAAGAGAACTTCATTTATTGTAAAGTGATATACATCCAACAATCTGTTCGTGATAATGAAAATTCATGTTGGCTTATTGAGAAAAAATATATATTCCTAAGGCTAAGTTGCTAAAATTTTACATTTTGGCCAACTGTGTGACATGGCATTATAAAGACACAACCTATAAGAAAGCATTGCTAGTTTGTAATTTTAAATATGTGTGATGTGATTCATCCCCAGATGTGATGAATAGAACCAGTGGCCAAGATCATTTTATGATCATAAACTTTCTGGGAAGAACAGGATTGTAAGGCTACCAGCAAGCACACATGAGTTGAATTAGTCTTTACATAGGAAAGAGGCAAATAGCACCTCTTTTAGTAAGCTTTATTTAAAAGTCATGATGGCAGAAGAGGACATAGTATATGCTTTATGTCAACTATAATAGAAGTGATACAGAGGAATATAGGTATCTTTTACATAGGAAAGAGGCAAATAGCACCTCTTTTAGTAAGCTTTATTTAAAAGTCATGATGGAAGAAGAGGACATAGTATATGCTTTATGTCAACTATAATAGAAGTGATACAGAGGAATATAGGTATCGTTTGCTTAAGACCTTAAAGGGTAACAGTGTGCCTCTTGGTATAAGGATCATTTTGAGCTGAAGACAATTGAGTAGCAATACATAAAAAGCTCTCTGTCTTCCCCCATTTACTTAAAAGCATGCTATAAATTTACAAAGGTGTCTCTTCCCCCCCCCCCGCCGCCATACCAGGATGGACAAAAATTAATAACTGGAGACAGACTTTAGACCCTTTAGCCACTTAGCCTGGAGACAGCACCAGAGGAATCTACATAACATACTTTGCTAACTAGGCTTTACCTACCCCATGAGTTTCCCATATATTTGCCTTCCCACAATTTGCAGCTGGTAGAGACTCAGGTCCTTATCCTTTGTCTTGTTAACTTCTTCAAAATTTATTGATCATTGTTGAAGATGCTTACTAAGCCACCTCTTTGAGAGTTACTCTTTTCCTGAGTTTTCTCCCATGTGTATATGATATATACATATTAATGAACTTCTTTTTGTTTTTCTCTTGTTTATCTGGACTTTGCTACAGGGGGCCCAGTTGAGACCTCAGAAGTGTAGAACCTACAACCTATTGGATAAGAATGATATAAACATTGGTAAGACTTATTTCATATTAAGAAATCATTTCAGAATTATTTGCCAATTTCCATTCTAGTGTATCAGTGTGCCCATTTATTTGCACCCTTATGAGCACTGGTTGGGTATCTCATTACTCAATTAACAAACAAATAAAACTTTGCTAATCTGACAAATGAAAATGCAATATCAATTTTCAGTTCTAGGTAAGATGGAGGGAGCATGTTTACTTACCCTCCCTCTTCCACTGATAACAACTACACGTCCTGGACAAACTGCATCAATTGATCAACAGTTTGAAGAGTCTGGAAATTCAATATCAGCGCATAGATCAGGGAAAAATGCCAGAATTTGAAGTACCATCAAACCAATGCTGAGTTTGCCATCTTATTTTCCTGAACACAGCCTGAAACTCAGAGTAAGCACTGTGGTATATAGAAAGAGCTCCAGGTCAACCCCTCTAACTCTGGCTTGAGGAACTGGAATAGGAACCACTAACAAGTACAGAGCAGAAATCTTCCATTTTGTTTTTCCTTCTTTTCCCCATTCTGTCATGCCGTAGTCCCTAAGAAATCCTGGAAACGTGCAGTAGAGTGGGGTAACTAAAGCCCAAAGGAGGACGGAAAAGGGTATCCCCAAAAACAAGTAATGGGGAAGTCACAGAGAGGGAGAAACTCAGGAAAGTAACCCTATAAACTTATTTGTGAACTTCAGGTTTCAACCTGGGGCCATGCATACATGGATCTGATCCTAAAAAGCATAACAAACTTACTGAGAACTGAACTAATGGACAGACCAGCACTGGGGCACCCACTGATCAGCAGGCTATACGAAGGGGGGCAGATGCAAATACTCCAAAAAGGCTTTGAAACCTCAATTGACATTGGAATCAGGGCCCACAGAAGGCATGCTGGAACTTGCAGCCTGAACCTAAATAAAAATTATCAATATTTCCCATAGGATTTAAGTCAGACACAGAATTTTTTAACATACTATGAAAACTGCCCAGAATATAATTCAAAATTACTCAGAATACAAAGAACCATGAAGATTGCAATTTGCATGGGAAAAACAAGTAACAGACACCATATCCTGTAAAATGGAAATAGTAGGAAATGTCCCAAGGTTGTGTGACAATCAAATGAGATAACATAAGAAAAAATATATTCACAGTTTATCAAATTGTATACCTTAAATATGTGTTATTCATTATAGTCAATTATAGCTCAATAAAGTTGTAAAACAATGGAATATCATTGTGAGTTTATACTTACCGATATATTTTAAAATTTTAATAATTTATGTTTTTCTATAATGACAGAAAACATAATGCTATAAAATCTGCAACTCAATCTACCTAAAAGTTTAAAGAAAGTGAGTGGGTAGTTCAACCTATTTCTTTGAAATATGTAAAGTTATTGTTCACTCTTAACTCAAATAAGAGATAATCTATTTCCCTTGCTCATTTAAAACATTTTAGAAAATATTGATTGAGGTAAAATTAACAAATGCATATGCTTGAAGTGTATAATCTGGTAAGTTATGACACGTATGCACGTGTGAAACCAACGCCGCAATCAAGATAGTAAACATATGTATTCCTCCCCGAAGTTTTCTCATGCTGCTTTTTCCTGTCTCTCCGTTTCCTTCTCTCCCTCCATCCTCGGACAGCCCACTGCCTTCTGATCTGCTTTCTTTCATTATACTTTGGTTCGCACTTCCTAGAATTTTATGTAAATAGATTAATACAATTCGTACTCGTTTTTTGTCTGACATCTTTCATTCAGCATGACTAAGATTCTTCCATATTGTATGTGTCAATAGTTCATTCCTCTTCATTGTCGAGTACTGTTTTATTGAATTAATGTACCAAAATTTATTTTTTTTTAATTAATTTATTTTTTTTCCGTCAATAGTTCATTCCTCTTCATTGTCGAGTACTGTTTTATTGAATTAATGTACCAAAATTTGTTTTTTTTTAATTAATTTACGGGAGCGCCGCCGCGCTTCCCAAGCGGCGCACTGTAGCAGTGCGCCACCAGGCCGGCCCATTAATGTACCAAAATTTATTGATCCATTGACCCACTGATGGGCATTTAGATTGTTTCCAGGTTTTAGCTACTACACATAAAGCTGTTATGAACGTTAGCTTACACATCTTCCATACAGACATGTGCTTTCTCTTCTACCTAGAATTGGAGTTTCAAAGTTGATAAGAACCTGCCAAAGTGTTTTCCAAAGTCATTTTACCATTCTACATTCCCATCAGCAGTGTGTGATAATTCCAGTTCATCTACATTCTCACCGTCACCTAGGTATGGTAAATCTTTTTAACTAACTATTCTAATAAGTGTACAGTGGTATCTCATTGTTTTGTTTTGTCTTTATTAAATAAAATTAATTTTAAAAATTATCATATGGTAAAATTGAATTTTAAAATTAAGTGTACAGTTTTATTAGCTCAAACACATATGTAAAATCATGTAACCAGCATCATAATCAGGACACAGAACAGTTCTATGACCCCCAAAACTCCCCCTTGCTAACCATTTATAGTGATGCCCTCCTCCCACTTAAAACACTTGGCAACCACTAATCATTTTCTGTCACCACAGCTTTGCATCTTTGAGAATATCAAAGAAATACAATTATATACTAAATAACTCTTAGAGACTGCCTTCTCTCACTTAGCATAATGTCTTTGAGATTCATCTAAGTTTTGTGTGCATCAATAGTTTATTACTTTTTATTGTGAGATAGTATTCCATTCATTGTGAATTTAATTTGCATTCTCAGGTGACTAATGATGAGCACATTTTTGTGTTTTACATTTGCATATCTTATTTGTTCAAATGTCTGCTGAAATCTTTTGCCCATGTTTTTATTGGCTTGTTTGTTTTCTTGTTATTGAGTAGTGAATATTCTTTATATATTCTGCATACAAGTCATTTGTCAGATATATGATTGGGAAATATAGCAGTTAGTGGCTTGCTTGTCTCTTCATTCTCCTGTCTTTTGAAGAGAGAAGGTTTTAAATTGTGATGAAGTCCAGTTTGTCATTGTTTTCTTTTATGAATCCTGCACCTAATGTTATATGTAAAAAAAATTCTGTCTAACGTAAAGTCACAAAGATTTTTGATGCTGTTGCTTACAGAAATTTTACAGTTTTAGGATTTACATTTAGTTGTATGATGCATTTCATGTTAATTTTTGTTTGTGCTGAAGAGTACAAATTAAAATTCCAATTGTTCTAGAAATTTTGTTGAAGATTTTATATTCTCTCCACTGAATTACCTTTGCACCTTTGTCAAAAATAGGTTCTACGTATGTGTGTCTATTTCTGTACCATTTATTCTGTTACATTAATCTTCTTGTTTAACTTGAATCCACTATCACATTCTCTTAATTATTGTAGCTTTATAATAAGTCTTGAAATCAGGTAGTGGTGTCCCTACAATGTTGTTCTTTTTTTTCCAAAACTGTTCTGCTATTTTAGATCATTTTCATTTCTTATGAAATTTAGAAATTGCTTGACAAATTCTACAAAAAGCTTGCTGGGATTTTGACAATTATTGCATTTAATCTGTAGATCATGTGGCTGAGAATATGCATTTTCACTGGGTTGAGTCATTCAATTCATGCATCTAGTATGACTCTTCAACTATTTAGACCTTCTATGACAGCATTCATTAATAGTTTGTAATGGTTGTTATACAAATTGAACATATTTTCTTACATTTATAACTATTTCTTTATGTTGATTTCATCATAACTATTAATAATGTTAACAGTATTCAATCTTCTGACCTATGAATAAAGTATATTTCTCCAGTTTTTAGGTCTTCTTCAAATACTCTTAACAGTGCTTTGTAGTTTTTACTATACAAACATTACACATTTTTTCTCAGTTGTTTTCAGATATCTTAGTATTTCACATTTTGTGCTATTGTAAATAAAATTTAAAAAGTTTAATTTCCAACTGTTTGTTGCTAGTGTATAAAATACAATTGATTTTTGATGTTGATCTCGTATCCTGTGATCTTGCTATAATCACCTAGTTCTAGTAGCTTTATTTAGAAAGTAAATCCCAGTGGATTTTTTTTTTGCCAAGATAATCATATTGTTTGTGAATGAAACAATTCAATGTTCCTCTTTTTAATCCTTCCAATTTAATCTTCTTTCTTTATTGCACTGGCTGTAATTTTCAGTGCAGTGGTGACTAAAAGGTGTAAAATTGAAATTCTTAAATTGTTTCTGGTTTTATAGGGGAAAGATGAAGTCTTTGACCAGTAAGTATGGTTGAGCAGGAGCATCTTCATAGATGCCTTAATCAGGTGGATGTTCTTTCTAATTTTTTTTATTCCTATTTTGTAAAGAGTTTTTTTTAAACATGAACGTGTGCTGGATTTTGTCAAATGCTTTTTCAGTATCTAATAAGTTGATCATATGGTTTTTTCTTTTGATTTTTCTAACATTGTGAATTACATTGATTGATACTAAATGATAAATGAAACTTTTATTCCTGGGATAAATCACACTTGACCATAATATATTTAAACTTTTTACATATTGTTAGGTTTGATTTTCTAAAGTTTTGTTTAGGATTTTTGCATCTATGTTTCTAAGGGGCATTGGTATGCATTTTTCTTTTCTCTAATATCTTTGTTTTAGTATCAGGGAAATGCTGGCCTCAGAGTAAATTGGCAAGTATTCCTGTCTCAAATTTTGTGGAAGAGATTTTGTAAAATTGGTATTATTTCTTTCTTAAATGTTTGGTAGGATTTGCAAGTAATGCCTTCTGGGCCTGGAGTTTTCTTTGTGGACAGTTTTTCTTTCTTATTTTTTTTTATTACAATTTCAGTTTCTTTAACAGGTAGAATGTTATTCAGGCTATATATTTTTTCTTATGAGATTTCTGGTAACTTGTGTCTTTCTAAGAATTTATCTATTACATCTAAATTATTTAATTTATCAACTTAAATTTGTTTGTAATATGTTGTTGTCCTTTTAATATCTATAGAACTTGTAATAATGTAACCTCTATTATTTCTGATGTTGGTAATTTATATCTTCAGTTTCATAAATTTTATTGATCACCTGTAATGACACATATATACTGAATGTGAGGGGATGGAAAACATATTCCATGCAAACAGAAGTCAAAAGCAAGCAGAAGTAGATATAAATGATAAAATAGACTTTAAGTCAAAAACTTTACAAAGAGATAAAGAATGTCATTATACAATGTTAAAGTGGCCAATTCAGCAGGAGGGTATAACAATTGTAAATGTATATTCACCCAACATTGGAGCACCCAGATTTATAAAGCATGTATTATTAAATTTAAAGGGAGAGATAGACCTCAATACAATAATAGTTGCAGACTTCAACATCCCACTCTCAGCATTGGACAGATAACCCAGAGAGAAAATCAACAAAGAAACATTGGACTTAAACTGTGCTATAGACTGAATGGACCTTACAGACAATTACAGAACATTTTATCCAAAAGCTGCAGGATACACACTCTTCTCATCAGCACATAGAACATTCTTTAGGATTGACCATACAGTAGGCCACAAAAGAAGTTTCACCTAATTTTTAAAAATTCAAATTATATAAAGTATCTTCTCTGACTCCAATAGAATAAAACTAGAAATCTAGCAAGAGAAACTCTTAAAACTGTACAAATACATGAAGACTAAACAATATGCTCCCAAATGACCAATGGCTCAAAGAAGAAATTAAGAAGAAAATTTTAAATCTCTTGAAACAAATGAAAACAGAAACGCAACATACATACCAAAACCTATGGGATATATCCAAAGCAGTACTAGTAGAGAAGTTTGTAGCAATAAACATTAGATTTCAAAACAGCATGGTACTGGCACAAAAGTAGATACACAGACCAATGGAACAGAATAGAGAATTCAGAAATAAAACCATGTATTTATAGCCAACTAATTTTCAATAATGGCACTAAGAATATTCACTGGAGAAAGGAGAGTCTCTTCAATAAATGGTGCTGGGAAAACTGGATAGCCATATGCAGAAGAAAGAAACTAGATCCCTATCTCTCACCATATTAAAAAATCAACTCAAAATGGATTAATGACTTAAATTTAAAGCCTGAAACTATAAAACTATTAGAAGAAAATATGGGGAAATGCTTTAGAACATTGGCCTGCGCAAAGACTTTATAAAAAGGACATCAAAAACACAGGCAACAAAAGCAAAAATAGACAAATGGATTGTCTGAAACTAAAAAGCTGTTGCACAGCAAAAGAATCAATCAACAGACTGAAGACACAATCTGCAGAGTGGGAGAAAATATTTGCAAACTATGCATCTAACAAGGGATTAATATCCAGAATATACGAGGAACACAAACAACTCAATAGCAAGAAAACAAATAATCTGATCAAAAAATGGGCAAATGAGCATAACAGACATTTCCCAAAAAAGACATACAAATGGCCAGTCAGTATATGAAAAAATGTTCAACATCACTAATCATCTGGCAATTGCAAATCAAAACCACAATGAGAGATCATGTCATTCCAGTTAGAATGGCTGTTATCAAAAAGACAGAAAATTACAAATGCTGGTAAGGATGCAGAGAGAAGGGAACTCTTACAAATTATTGATAGGAATGCAAAGTAGTACAGCCATTATGGAAAACCGTTTGGAGGTTCCTCAAAACACTACAAATAGAATTACCATATGATTCAGCAATCCTACTACTGGATATATATTCAAGATATGGAATCAACCTGTGTCCATCAACACATGAATGGATAAGGAAAATGTGGTATATATACACAATGGAATGCTATTCAGACATAAAAAGAAATGAAATCCTGTCATTAGCAGGGTCATGGATGAGCTTTGAGGACATTACGTTAACTGAAGTAGGCCAGGACAGAAAGAGAAATGGCACGTGTCCTCACTCATATGTGGAAGCTAAGAAAGTCAATTACATGGAAGTAGAGAGTAGAATGGTGGCTCCAGAGGCTGGAAAGGGTAGAGGGAAGGGGATTAGAGAGAATGGTCAATGTGTACAAAAGTACTGCTAGATAGGAGTATAGTTAACAATTTATTGCATAGCTTCAATTAGCTAGAAGAGAAGATTTTGATGGTTTCCAACACAAAGAAATGAGAGCTGTTTGAGGTAATAAAAAAAAAGAAAATCAGTGGTTGCCAGGATCTCAGGCGATGGTGGAAGGAGGCAGAGAGGGAGGAATGGATATATGGAGCATCAAGGATTTGCAGGGCAGCAACACTATTCTGTATGACATTGTAATGGTTGATACATGACATATGCATCAGGCAAAGCCTATAGAACTGTCCTATACAAGGAGGGAACACAAATATGAAATTAAGTTAACAATAATATATCAATCATGATTCACAACTGTGGGTGGGGAGAGAGTATGAAAACTATCTGTACTTTCCACTCATTTTCTCTGTAAAACTAAAACTACTATAAAAATAAAAAACAACTTAAAAAAATCTAATGAGGCTTGTTTTCTGGCCTATATTTTGGCCTATCTTGGTAAATGTTCATTATTTGGTTATTGTTTCTTCAAATATTGTTGTTCCATTATCTATCACTTCTTCTTTTCAGAATCCATTTAAACGTATATTGTCTACCTTAAGTTCTCCTACAGCTCTCTGATCTAATTTTGTTTCACTATTTTCTCTCTCTGTATTTCATTTTGAATAGTTTCAGTTGCTATTTCTTCAAGTTTACTAATCTTTTCTTCTGCAATCTTTAATCTGCTGTTAATTCATTTCAGTATATTTTTTCATCTTAGAAATTGTAGTTTCAATCTCTAGACATTTGATTTGAGTCCTTCATATATTCTCCACATTTGTATTTAACTTTTTGAACATCTCAAACATGTATAATACCTGTTTTAATGTCCTTGTCTGCTAATTCTTATATTGGTGTCATTACTGGGTCAGTTTTCATTGGGTGATTTTTCTACTCATTATGAATGTCTTTTGGATTTCTGGCAATCTGTAATTGGATGCCTGACATTGTCAATTTTAATTTTTTGGTTGCTTTATATTTTTGTGTTTCTTTAAATATTTTAAAGTTTGCAGATGCAGTTTAGTAACGTAGAAAGCCGTTTATGTCTTAAGCTGAATCAGAGCAGCATTTAGTCTAAGGGCTAATTTTTCCCTTCTGCTGAGACAAAATCTTTATAAATCATCTACCCAATACCTCATGAATTATGAGGTTTTCTATGTGGCTGGAGGTAATAGGTACTATCCTAGGCCGTGTATGAGTGCTCGGCACTGCATGCTAATCCTCTTAGATGGTTCTCCTCTCAGCTCCATTTGTGCCCATGCGTGCGTCAGGCCATCAATACCCTGCTGAATGCCAACAGGGACCCTCTGCAGAGCTGCAGAGTTCTCTTCATTGCTCTGGTTGCAAATCACAGCTGCCTTGGTTCACCTGGACTTTCAGTTTCATCTCCTTTACTCCGGGAATCTACTGGGCTCTGCCTGGAGTCTTTCTCATTCTGCCATGGCCTCCAATATCTCTCAAGGCGTTAAGCCGTAGCGATCTTAAGGCTCCCTCCGTTTCCGGGCCGGCCCGGTGGCGCACTGGATAGTGCGCCGCTTGGGAAGCGTGGCGGCGCTCCCGCCCGAGGGTTCGGATCCCACATACAGACCGGTTCCCGCTCACTGGTTGAGCGAGGCGCGGGAGCAACGCCGAGGGTTGCAATCCCGTTGCCGGTCCCGGTCCGGTACGGGGGCAACACTGAGGGTTGCAATCCGTTGCCGGACATGGAAAAAAGACAAAAAAAAAAAAAAGGCTCCCTCCGTTTGCTTCCCATCCCTCAGGGATCTCTGCCCTTTGTTGCCTGATGTTCAGTATCTTGAAAACCATTGGTCCGTATATTTCTCTCTGTCTCTCTCTGTCCCCCACCCTCCTTTCTCTGTCTTTCTCTCTGTCTCTCTGTTTCTGTCTTTCCCCCACCCACTGTTTTGTTTATTGGAAGGAGTGTTAATTCAGACTAGTTATTCCATTTGGTCATAAGTAGAAGTTTACTTTTAAGAAAGTAGGATTTTTAAATAATGTAAAGAAAAGAAGATGGATTAAACACCCTGAGGCAAGATAGACTTTCTGCAGCACTCTGTTGTGAACAATAAATGTGGTCAGGGAATTGCCTCTCAACGGGTCAGGAGGTTTACTACTAATGTACTAAATTGAGTGCTGCTGTTTTTGTAGACTACAAGAAAGAGGCATAAATATAGAGTTACTTCGCATCAATGGGTGGATTATTTTATAAATAAAGTGAAGGAACTGCATTATGAACTGTGTTCTTTATTGTGAGTCTGTTTTGCCCCATTTTTTTAGTATCACATTATTTCACAAAATGTTTATATTAAAATGTTAGAGGATTTAATGGCTATCTATTTCCTCACTGAAATTTACTGTTGTATACTAAACAACATCAATATTTACAATAATCTCATATCTCTTATGTCTACGTGGTGAACATCTACAATATTTAAAATTGAAATCAGACCATTTCACATACAGAATTCTACAAATATGAAATTATCCTGAGGCTGGCAGAAAAATAATAAAGGCAAAAAACCCACTCAGAGCCCAACTGACCTTTTCTGTTACTGATTTAACAAAATATTTCAAAGAAATTCAAAACTGACCTTTCTGCACCACATCCCATGGCTGTGTTTCTGCCCATGGAGCTAGTCAGTACATCCCTTACTGAGCTGGGAACCTGGGAGAGGATGAGAAGGAAGAACAGTTTTGCATGGCAAAGAAGGAGACACAACACAGAATAAGAAAAAAAAAAAAAAAGCTTCTGGCAAACAGCTGCCTGAAAACAGATATTAATAGAACCTTTCTAACATTAATCCTACCCAAACTTTCAAATCTTTTTTCTCCTGTAAAAGTGTGCACATGGTGCTGCAGAGCTTATTTTGATATGCTTTTAAAGTCAGAAGAGAATGAAGTTATCAAACTTGACAAAGAAATTTGCAGAAATAATCTTTTTTCTCCTGTAAAAGTGTGCACATGGTGCTGCAGAGCTTATTTTGATATGCTTTTGAAGTCAGAAGAGAATGAAGTTATCAAACTTGACAAAGAAATTTGCAGAAACGAAATACCAAACTCTGTTTACATTGGCATTTACGAGGGGCAAGGCAGAGGACCATTTCTTTTCATTATAAAAGCAGTTAAATTTTAATCAAGTGCATGAACTACTTTAATTTTAAAACTTTAAAATGTATATTTTAACTGAAAACAGCTCCAAAGTGGTCAATTTGAAAAATTGTGTTAAATATAACTCATTTGGTAGTTCCTTCACTATTCCGTCATTAACTCCACAAATGTTTTTTGAATGCGTGCCATGTACTAAATATTTTAGGAGCAGAGAATATAGCATAAAACAAGTTGGATAAGTTTCTGCTTCTATGGGGATTATATTCTAAAGACAAGAAGAAAGAAGGTGAGCGTGAGAGAGAAAGAGAGAATTTCAAATAATTTGCTAGCATACTATCAAGAAAACCAAATAAAACTGGGATGATAAAAGTGATTTTTTTTTTGGATTTGGTGATCAGGGAAGCATTCACTAAGGATATGACTTTGGGACTGAGGTCTATATGAAATGAACCAGCTAGTCAAATGAAGCCCAAGGAGCAGAACTCTGTGAGTATGTGTGTNAAAAAAAAAAAAAAGGCTCCCTCCGTTTGCTTCCCATCCCTCAGGGATCTCTGCCCTTTGTTGCCTGATGTTCAGTATCTTGAAAACCATTGGTCCGTATATTTCTCTCTGTCTCTCTCTGTCCCCCACCCTCCTTTCTCTGTCTTTCTCTCTGTCTCTCTGTTTCTGTCTTTCCCCCACCCACTGTTTTGTTTATTGGAAGGAGTGTTAATTCAGACTAGTTATTCCATTTGGTCATAAGTAGAAGTTTACTTTTAAGAAAGTAGGATTTTTAAATAATGTAAAGAAAAGAAGATGGATTAAACACCCTGAGGCAAGATAGACTTTCTGCAGCACTCTGTTGTGAACAATAAATGTGGTCAGGGAATTGCCTCTCAACGGGTCAGGAGGTTTACTACTAATGTACTAAATTGAGTGCTGCTGTTTTTGTAGACTACAAGAAAGAGGCATAAATATAGAGTTACTTCGCATCAATGGGTGGATTATTTTATAAATAAAGTGAAGGAACTGCATTATGAACTGTGTTCTTTATTGTGAGTCTGTTTTGCCCCATTTTTTTAGTATCACATTATTTCACAAAATGTTTATATTAAAATGTTAGAGGATTTAATGGCTATCTATTTCCTCACTGAAATTTACTGTTGTATACTAAACAACATCAATATTTACAATAATCTCATATCTCTTATGTCTACGTGGTGAACATCTACAATATTTAAAATTGAAATCAGACCATTTCACATACAGAATTCTACAAATATGAAATTATCCTGAGGCTGGCAGAAAAATAATAAAGGCAAAAAACCCACTCAGAGCCCAACTGACCTTTTCTGTTACTGATTTAACAAAATATTTCAAAGAAATTCAAAACTGACCTTTCTGCACCACATCCCATGGCTGTGTTTCT
Organism: Galeopterus variegatus; assembly: GCF_000696425.1. Classification (NCBI taxonomy): domain Eukaryota; kingdom Metazoa; phylum Chordata; class Mammalia; order Dermoptera; family Cynocephalidae; genus Galeopterus; species Galeopterus variegatus. Next base: position 12,856 of record NW_007737892.1, on the reverse strand, counting down.
GCCCATGGAGCTAGTCAGTACATCCCTTACTGAGCTGGGAACCTGGGAGAGGATGAGAAGGAAGAACAGTTTTGCATGGCAAAGAAGGAGACACAACACAGAATAAGAAAAAAAAAAAAGCTTCTGGCAAACAGCTGCCTGAAAACAGATATTAATAGAACCTTTCTAACATTAATCCTACCCAAACTTTCAAATCTTTTTTCTCCTGTAAAAGTGTGCACATGGTGCTGCAGAGCTTATTTTGATATGCTTTTAAAGTCAGAAGAGAATGAAGTTATCAAACTTGACAAAGAAATTTGCAGAAATGTGTTTTTTGTTAAAAAGTGAACATTAAGTCATATTTTTTTGCAAGTGGGAAAATTAAATTATTTTAAGTATTCTTATCTAGCTCTCTCCTTTCATTCTCTTCAATAATTCATGATAATAAACAAATAGAATAATTTATTATTTATGATAAATAATGAATACAATTATTCTTTATTTTCTTTGTACTTGTGGTGTGCCAGAACAGGTGACCACACTGGATTCATCACATGAGTTAATTTAAAGAGAATTAGTTACCTAATAATTCTCATGACTCATACTTGCTAAGAGCATCAACATGCCATTGTCTTCTTACTTAACCTCTCTTTGATTTACCACAGTCACCAGCAACTACTTTCTGCCTTTTTAATTTTCTAGTTATGTTTACTTCTGTTGATGTATAAGCATGATTTTATCACTCTTTATTTTCTTATTTTAAATATTAAATACTTAGATACCTGATGAAATAGAAAAATGGCTTACTTATTTCATAAAATTGGACCCCAAACCTAATTGCATCTGAAAAAATCCACTAATACTCATGTAACTACAGTATTTCCTTTTTTAGAACAGTTATTCTCATTTTAACCTCATTACCTTTGCTTATATAAACAAGAAAGACAAACATATATTAGCAGAAAAAAATGAGCAACAAAGAAAGATTTAATTCAGGAAGAGAAATTAAAACAGAAAGCACTTAAGCACATTCTTAGAAAGATTTAAGAACCTATTGCATTCTTAAAAACATATTTCTATGAAAAAGGAAAACCAGATATCAAGAGTATTGAAAATTAAAAATTTGTTTGCAAAATAAACAACTCAGTAGCACAGTAGAAAAATTAGAAGGTCCTATACTTCACTAATAAAGAGAGACCAGACAGAATAGAAGGAGGGAAATTATGAAAGAGGTAGAGGAGACAAATTCCCCCCGAAAAAAAAGTATAAGGAAGAAATGAACAGGTGTCTTATAAAGGATCAAGAATCAGACTGATGTTTGGCTTATTATAGATATCAGGATAACAGAGAGTAATGGAATGGTTTTCTGAGTTCCAAGGGGAAAATTTTTCAACTAGAGGTTTATGTGCAAACAAACTACCATCGAATGTGAGGGGGGAAAATGACACTTCAGACACGGAAAAACTAAAACTGAACTAAAATAAACTAAAATAAATTCATCCCATTAACTCTTTAGTAGTTATTTAGCCGAGAATAAACTCTTGGAAAAAAGAAGAAATAAATCAAGAAATAAGACAGTCAGGGGATCCAAAATCATATTCGCTCAACTGAGGAAAGACCTTAAGTCCTGCCCCAGTAAGACAGGTGTGCAGTAGTACTTAGAGCTTCCAGTTGAGACCAGTGCTGGAAAGTGAATGCATGGGTGGAAAGTATTCAGTAAAGAAAAGGAACTACCAGAATATACAAAGTGATCAAAAACATGAGGAAGTATTGAAGACAGTAGCTGAGTATTAAAAAATTTATGGCTACTTTCCAACTTAACATTGGGTGACATTGGACCTGGGGAAGAGGTTAAAATCTTTGTACGTGGATAGCTCTGTTGTAAACAATATATCATCCTAAGAATGCAAAAAACTACTTATTGTTTTTATTCTTAGAATCAACTAATAGTTAAATCGCAAAATGAAGTTATTGTCAACAATGTCAAATTAATGTATAGATGATGCGTTGGAAGTGCAAGAGATGGTGAGTGACAAGGAAGAAAGATTAGCTAATGGAGCATAAAAATGTTGTCCATAGAGGAAGGGGAAAAAATGAAGATTTAAGAATTGTTTGTGAACTTCCAGGATTCGTTGGTGATGGGAATGATAACGGTGATAGAATTTTACTACTTATATGTGGGGTAAAAAGTAAAAACAGAAATACCAAACTCTGTTTACATTGGCATTTACGAGGGGCAAGGCAGAGGACCATTTCTTTTCATTATAAAAGCAGTTAAATTTTAATCAAGTGCATGAACTACTTTAATTTTAAAACTTTAAAATGTATATTTTAACTGAAAACAGCTCCAAAGTGGTCAATTTGAAAAATTGTGTTAAATATAACTCATTTGGTAGTTCCTTCACTATTCCGTCATTAACTCCACAAATGTTTTTTGAATGCGTGCCATGTACTAAATATTTTAGGAGCAGAGAATATAGCATAAAACAAGTTGGATAAGTTTCTGCTTCTATGGGGCTTATATTCTAAAGACAAGAAGAAAGAAGGTGAGCGTGAGAGAGAAAGAGAGAATTTCAAATAATTTGCTAGCATACTATCAAGAAAACCAAATAAAACTGGGATGATAAAAGTGATTTTTTTTTTGGATTTGGTGATCAGGGAAGCATTCACTAAGGATATGACTTTGGGACTGAGGTCTGTATGAAATGAACCAGCTAGTCAAATGAAGCCCAAGGAGCAGAACTCTGTGAGTATGTGTGTACTTTTCTTTTTAACAAGAAGTGAACCTCATCATATACTCTCTTATCATGTGATCTCTCTTTGCTATATAATCCTAAAGAAAATGTGTTATCTATCCCATAGTAAATCCTTTATGTAAATACTATACATAAATGTTATCTCTTTACATTTAAGTAGATGATGTTTTTCTTACATGGTGAAAGGAATCAATAAACAAAATGAATATTGCATTAATGAAAGCCTACCCTTACAAAAGAAAAAAGAAAAAAGAAAAAGGAAGAACCACATACACATGACTCAGCCTCATGTTCATACATAAAACTGGGCAACAAATTAATGATTACTGATATGTTAATGAGATGCAGATTATTTAAGTATGTCTTGTGAAAATTTTCTTATGTTGTAACTATTCTTCCAATGCTTTGAATTCCAGAATATCTTTATCTTAAAATAAAAAAAGCTGCACCACATGACTATCAGCCTGCCAAGAAACTGCAAGATGGTTTGGCAAATTATCTATATTAAAGGCAGATGTCAATATTTTATTTTGATCATTTCAAAAAATGATCAAAAGTAAATTCTATCTGAATGTAGAGTGAATGTAAAACATTTTAGACTGTTCTTTTCCTTTTTTTGTATTATTGCATAATTTTGGATTTGAATGATTTACTTGCTAATTTTTACACTTATGTGCAGAATGTTGTGTTCATCAACCTCTCAATTCATAGCACACTGTCATCATTAGTCCATGCAGGTCTCTTTGTGCATTTATACATGTGTATCTGCATATGAGGATGTACATGTATGTGCATGCACGCGTGACTGCATACAAGTAAACATGTGTGTTTGTATTTCCTTTTGTCCCATTCCCCAGGTTCATTCTTTTGCCTTCCATAATGAACCTTTGTAATATATTTGATGTGCATTGTTTCTATGCATTATTATAAAAGTTGCATTGAAATTTTATGTGAATCTATTTTTAATTATTTAATTAATTTACTTATCTCCATTCACTAAGTGATAGTTAACAAGATTGCTTTCAAATTCTCACAGCCATAAATAATTCTCCCTTTGAACTGGTGTGAGAATTTCTCAAAAATGTATATTTAGGAGAGGAGTGCTGTATCACAGAGTATATACATAATTAATATCACATTGGACTGTCAATACTTGGCAATAACAAACTTTCTACTTTTTCTCTAATTTGATGTCTGCAAATTAATGTCCCACTATTGTTCTAATTTGCATGTAGATAGTAATGAGCATATATACCCAAACGTATTCTTTTTTTTTTTTTCCTTTTTGTCTTTTTTCGTGACCGGCACCAGATCGCAACCCTCAGTGTCGTGCCCGTACCGGACCGGGACTGGCAACGGGATCGCAACCCTCGGTGTTGCGCCTACACCTCGCTTAGCCAGTGAGCGGGAACCGGTCTGTATGTGGGATCCGAACCCTTGGTGGGAACGCCACCGCACTCCCAAGTGGCGCACTGTAGCAGTGCGCCACTGGGCCGGCCCCCAATCGTATTCTTGTTAGACTTTTTGGGGTTCAACATTTACTTATCAATGTCATTTGACTGTTTCTCTGTTGGAAGTTCCTGTCTTTTCTTGTTGATTTACAGGAATTTCTTCTAATCCTAAATATTCAGCTCTGTTTACTTTACATAAGGTCAATATTTTTAATCTGTCATTTAAAAAAATTTACCTGTTCCATTATTCATTTAAATATTTAATTTTTATCATTTTTATTCCTGATCATTTTTGCCTTATGGTTTGTATCTTGGGATTTTTACTTAGGTCTTCTATGTCCAAAGATACTCTTCTGTATAAGACATTTAGTTCTTTAATATTTCTGGAATTCATTTTTCTGCATGGTGGTACTTAGGATATAGTTTTATTTTTCACTATAGAGGGAGCCTGTTTTCCCAACAACTTATACTAAAAATTATTTATTTCTCTACTGTCAAATGCTGTACTCTTCATATCTACTTTTGTGAAATCTGTAATGTTCCATTGGAATATTTGTCTGTTGTTTACTTCCCAAAGTATCATACAGTTTTATATGACTGTAGCTGTGTAATATAAAATGATATCTGCCAGGGTCAGTGCCTGACTTTTGCTTTTCTTTTTCAGAGTTTAATTTGAAGTCCATATAAGGCCTCACAGTCAGCTTAACCTAAGCACAGCCATGTTGACTACTCACTCACCCTGTCCTCTCACCCCCTGCCTTTCCCTTAAGGCTGGTGCATTACAATAAGAACATCTCATACCAAAAAAAAAAAGCCAAAACAACAACAACAAAAAAAAACAAATCACGAAGTCATTATGGAATGCTGAGTGCTCAGAATAGTTGCCCAACCCCCTCCCAG
>NW_007737892.1:0-6806 GCF_000696425.1 Galeopterus variegatus | reverse complement strand
ATAAAATGATATCTGCCAGGGTCAGTGCCTGACTTTTGCTTTTCTTTTTCAGAGTTTAATTAGAAGTCCATATAAGGCCTCACAGTCAGCTTAACCTAAGCACAGCCATGTTGACTACTCACTCATCCTGTCCTCTCACCCCCTGCCTTTCCCTCAAGGCTGGTGCATTACAATAAGAACATCTCATACCAAAAAAACCCCAAAAACAACAACAACAAAAAAAACCAAATCACGAAGTCATTATGGAATGCTGAGTGCTCAGAATAGTTGCCCAACCCCCTCCCAGACAAACCCTATAAAGCCTCTGCTAGTCTGTATGAGGGCAGAACACTGATCTTTCAGTTTCCCCTCCGGGTTTGCTGGAGTAAACTCCCTTGCTTGATAACATTTGACTTGGAGTCTTTTATTCTGTTTGTCTCACTGACCTAACAATCCAGGGATTTTTTTCTTCCATATAAATGTTAGCATGAGTTTAATAAATTGCTACAAAGATTAAGATGTATTTCTTTTGGGGATTATGTTTTAGATTAATTTGGGAGGATCCAACCTTTTATTTTCCAAATTCGTTTTCCCAGGAATCACAGGTACCCTTTCAATATGTAGATATGGGTCTCCATTTATTTCTGCAAATGTGTCTTAACTTATAATTTTGTATATTAGTTCTGTTCCTTTGTTTTACTTTCTTTCTTCTGGCACAGCAATTACATGAATGTTATTGCTTTTTAGCCTATTTTCAATTTTAGCACATTTCCCTGACTGTTTTGATTTCTATTTTTATTATTGNTGTGTGTGTATATTATTGGGAGGGAAGTTCTCATTAGTTGAGGTATGTTGGATCTTATGTTCTATATATCTGAAGTGCAAATTTCACTGTTAAATAAAAAAAACTATACACTAAATATCTAATGATTGATGTGTATTTTCTTCTGAAGGAAAGAAATCTACTTTCTTAATCATGGGGAAATGCACATAGGGAATATTCAGTTCTCTATTTCCAATACAAACTTTTTATATTGGCACACAAAGTATATCAGACAAAATTTGATGTTTGTTTTATACCTAAATTTCTTTAGGCTTCTATTGTATTATTTATTTGCACTTTAAACCACTATGTGGTCTAACTATCAAAATGTCCTCATTATGATATCAAAGCATATATAGTGAGTGACCAGTAAGTGACAAGCATTGGGCTTAAACTTCAAGCTGCATGAAAACATTAAGTGGTATAAGAATCAGAAGATAAACTAAAACATCATTTTTTATGAATTAAATATATCTGTTCTGTTATACTAAAATTGCATGGCAAATAGTGTCCCCAAATTTGTAATGAAATTCATATAATGAAGTTTCTGTCTTGCCCATGCAGGTGCAAAGCATTTATTTCTGGCTGGTGAGTAGCTCTCCCCTCTGGAGTAAACTGGAGAAGTGGCAGTGACAACAATGAGCCACTGAGGCAGGGGTGGGGGTGGGGTGGTTGGATGTGCAGTGTCTGAACCTAAAGCCATGTTCTAACTGAAATGATATTCTTCAAAAAGGGAAAGCAGATTTTGGTGGACAGCTGGCCCTTTCTGCCTCTTTAGATGCTCTGATCTCTCAAAGGTTTTGTATTTTGTTTTTTAATTTTGAGAATAGAGACACCTCAGATTCTTCATAAACCCCTCATAAACAGTTCTCTCTTTCTCTCGATCTCTCTCTCTCTGTCATCTCACACACACACACACACACACACACACACACACACACACACACACACACACACACACGTCACTTACCTCTCAAGCAAAGCAGTAAAATGATGGAACATTTTCCTTTGGAATTGAAAAAGTGTCATGTTCCCGTCACCTAATGCTGTACAAGAAATTACCCCTAGCCTAGTGACATAGCACTAGGAATTCATAAAAGGCCCAGTGGGGATATATTACTTGGGGATCTCTTGATCAGTTGCAGTTAGGTGTTAGCTAGATCTGCATCACTTGAAGGCTTGGCTGTGTCTGGAGGACCCACACTTGAGGTGTTTCACTCACATGGCTGGTAAACTGGCACTGGCTGTTGTTGGCTAAGGACGTCAGCTCTTCCCCTTTTTGGCCTCTCTGTGGTCTTGCTTGAGTTGTAAGGCCTGGTGGCAGGCTGCCCCCAGTGTGAGAGATCCAAGAGGCTGAAACAGAAGCTGCAGTGCAATGCATTTTATAGCTTACTTTAAAAAATGATACATCTTCACTTATACCACTGAGACAGAGACAACACCAGTTCCATATGGCACTTGCCACAGGGGCTATCTTGGAGACAGACATGCTACCAGATGCAAGTAAAGGGGATGGGTCACCTTTTGGTTATAGCAACACTCATAAGTACTGTGACCCATGTATTCATTACCTTCCTTAGAGATGAGGATCCAGGTGTTAACAGAAAGCTTGTTTGTAAGAATTACTCTTGGCACATCAGATGTTGAGAAACATTTCTGAGAATCCTGAGAAATCTTATTGAGGCCACCACTGACATGTCTCTGAGACTAAAGGGATTCTTTTTCTGTAGATCACAAAAGTACGTATTCTTTTGGATGGCTGAGGAGTTATGAATAGCTAGGTCTACTGACTCATCATGTATCTATCAAGATTTGTGTCAACATATCCTGAAAAAATTAATTACTCCAAATATGATATTGGTAATTATGTTAAAATTAGAATAAGATCACTACTTATCAGATTTTTTCCTAAGTGTTTAAAATTCCGGTCAAGCTCAACTTGCTTTGTTCACAAACCTCAGGTCTGTGCCTAATTTCTGTCACTCAAAACATTTATGGGGTTGTTATTTCTTTACTAACTCATAGCTGTCTGACAATGCCATCCTTGCCTCTTGTTGGACAAAAGGAAATGCACAATTTGGTTGCATAAAGTGAAATATGGCAATCCCTCTGTTTCATACACATTCGATGGGGCAGAGTGATGACAATCCAACCTCATCAAGTTGTTGATGATGACAAGGACAGTGATTTTGTGATGCTGTGATGGAAACGGTGATGGTAATGGTCTCAATACACCTGTGCAGTGCTTTTAGAATAAAAAGTGCTTCTCACTGGTGGTGTCTCTTCATCATAGTTCTGTGGAATAGATGCTCATCCGTACTTCACATCTTAAAAACCTATGAACTAGTCAGCTACTAAAAAACTGTTAATTACTATAAAACCACAAACTAGTTTTTCTGAACTAGAAAAACCAAATAATTAACTTGACATCAAATATGACTCAAATGTTTCTTTTAACTGAGAAATTAGTTTATAGCTTTACAACACCCATAAAGTTTTCCTGCTCTCAACATTATAAAGTATTGAACTATTACTCCTACTATCACTTTACATTTCTTTATCGATGTTGACTTTTCAGTCTTTACATTTACAATATCACTTTGCTTGTCCAGTAAGAGAAGAAAGATTTGTATTATCCTTATGCCAGTGTTATGGATGAAGAAACTGAAGCAAAGAGTCAGTTTCTTAAGTTTCTTAACTGAATTAAGTCAGTTGCTTAATGTCACTAAATCTAATAGCATACCAGTGTGATTAGGTGTTCTATGAATTAGTAGCAGTGATAGTAATAATAAACCAGCTTCACATGCTTTTTCTCTGTAATAATTCAGTCACTTTGATATATAACTCAATGGCTCAATTCCCACAGAGTTCTGCTTAAGATTCTTGCCTGTACAAATTTGACACACTGCAATGATTTAGTTTGTCTAACTGGAGAGATTGTTTAATAGAAATTTCCTTACTGATCACTTTCTAATGACAAATTACTTTAATACCATAGATTATAATAATTCACAATCTACCTTAAGCAATGAATAAATTACTATTTGCATACCACTTCTGAGTTTATAGTATTACTTTTTGGTTCCAAATACTTATAATTCTCAATAAAATTTTGTGTGCTTTGACTTACTGGAAGCATTGTATTATAAAAAATGTTCCCAAATGATTTTGTTGTTTATCGTTCAACAAATATAGAACTTTTACTGTGTCGAGTTCTTTTTCTGTGTAATTGCCTTTCTAGTTGCTCAGCATTTTAAGTACTCATTGCACAAAGGGATTAGAGAATCAACAACTGTAGGTTGTTAAAATCATAAATCCTAGTGACTAGTGACACATTTTGATTAAGAAGAGTAACTGAGACTTTACTGCATGCTGTGGTACACTGGCCAAATCCCCTGACTTTATAATTAAAGCATTTATTTCTTCAGCTGCAAATTTGGTTGCTGACAATTCTCAGATTAGCCCCTGTCTGGAAATTGCTCTCTACCAAAGGAACTTCCTTGCCCGAATCTATTCTATTCCAGGGGCATCCCACATCCAACTGATGCCAGAGGAGAGGGACTGGGGAGGCCCAATAGACGGCCTTAACCCACCTTGTCCTCAGATTCTTGACTCCACCACAGAAAAGAATTCAATAGCAGAGTCATAGTAGAAAGTGAGAACAGTTTAATATAATGAAGAAGAGATACAGATTTCACAGAAAGAGTGCAGCCTAGCTCCAGAGACTGAGCAGGGCCCACACCAAGTTTAATACAAAAATAAGAACTACTCACCTAAATTTTAGTACAGTGTGCAGGCTGGCTCAAAAGAGTGAGCAGCTACTTGCTTAAAGTAGGTTTATACAAAAAGAAAGCATGCACACCTCAGCCAGTGAAGTGCCAGCTGATCCACAACCCTGTCTTCTACCTGAATCCCACTTTTACAGTTTCACTCTGTAATAAATATTTGTGCTATCTAATGAATGCGGGTGGCTCCCAGTTATCTGACATCGTCTTGCACATGCTCACTTGGTCTCTTTTTAGGGCATGTTCATTGGTCAAATTCCATCACATGTACTGGACATATTCAAGAATATTCTGTACTCTTTAATGACTCCAGTGGAAGGTCATTCAAAGGATAAACTCCAGTTTACTGAGCATGTTCAGCTATTAGGATTATATAACCCCTTTCTACTGAGCATGTCCAGCCAATGGATTTGCATAAATCAGCCCCCTGAGGTCTCCATTTCTCCATGTTGGTGCCAAAAATAGGTCCGACAATGTTAACTCTCCTTTAGGGGAGGATGAGGAGGAGGATCCTGAGACCTTGGAAAGTGGCTTGAAAGCCAGAGATGTGTCCTGAAACACAAACCCAGGGAAACTGAGGACATCCTATCTTACAATGACTGGTCACTTTGACAGTTCAAAGCACAGACCAAGTCTCAAGTTGAGATTTTCTGAAGCGCCATTCCAGCTTAGGAGCTCACCATGAAGTTCTGAAGGCCCTGTTGCAATAGCATCACAATTCGACTTCTCCCTCTGTTCTGAAGACCACATCTTAATAAATCTGCACATGGAAGTGAGGCACAGATATTCCTTTCTCAGCGTGGGATGTCATGGGAGCTCAGATTTTCCATGTTCCACCCCAGGCAGGGAGATCTATGACAGTCTATAACCTCCAAGGTTTCTAGGTGTCTCATAGTCCTCAGCTATAGTGTGGTTGACTTTCCAAGAAAACTGCATAAAGTATTGGCAACCCAAATCCAGACTTTGAGCACCAAACACCCTGTATATTTCTCCACAGATGAGGCTACTTCTTCATAGTTTTGCAAGGAAGACATTCAGTGGTAGTGGTGAGGACTAATCAAATTAGACCCTTCAGTAGACCTCCTGGTTGTGACATGAAGTAATGGGAAGATTGGGGAGCCATATGATCTCTGCCTGGTGACCTTTAGTTATGTGAAGTAAACTTTCCCTCACAAAGCTTATTCCCTAACATGTGACATGTGGATGGAATTTATCTGGCCCATTGCATGGAGAGGGCCTACCTGGCATGACCACCACCTTCTTGGGTTATTTTAAGAATTAAATAATAAATACATGAAAATATTTTTAGCATACATTAAGTAGTCAATAAACAATTGCTATTATAATTATCATTAGTATTGAATATGTAACCATTTCTTTCAGATTGTGTCAATTAATTCAATTATTTAATAAACTTAAACACTTATTAGTTGGACAGTCTTATAGGCTATAGCAGTAAAAAAAACAGGCAAAAATCCTTGCCTTTATGGAGCTTCTATTGGGTGAGAGAGATAATAAGCAATATATGGAATAAAAATACATACAATAATAAATGAAGAGAAATTCTAGTAAAAAAAGTATAGCTTGAAAGGGAGCACAGAGCGCTTGGGCTTGGGGCTGTGGAGTGAGTAGTATTTTTACAGGGAGTTGCCGTGGAAGGACTCACCAGCACTGTGCTATCAGAGCAAACAGCCGATAGAGAAGAGAGAGGAAGCACTCAGGACATGGATAAGGGGCAGAAGGGACAGGTTTTCCACGGTCGGTCTTCTCTCACTTGCACAACTTCTGATGAGAAGACTGTTGTTCTTATTTTTGTCCCTCTGTAGTTTGTTTGTTTGTTTTGCGGGTCTCTCTTTTGTTTGTCCCTCTGTAGTTTGTTGTGTGGGTCTTTTAAGCTTCTTTGAAGATTTCATTTTTGCCTTTGGTTTTCAGCAGTTTGAATATGATATGCCTAGGTGTATTTCTTTTACTCTCTCTCTCTCTCTCTCTCTCTGTGTGTGTGTGTGTGTGTGTGTGTGTGTGTGTGTGGTGGTTGGGTGTTCATCCTGCTTGGTATTCTCTGACTTTTCTGGATCTATGATTTAGTTGTCTGCATTAATTTTGCAAAGTTCACAGCTGTTGTACTTCAAAAATTTCCTCGGCTGGGCCGGCCCGGTGGCGCACTGGAGAGTGTGCCGCTTGGGAGCGCGGTGGCACTCCCGCCGAGGGTTCGGATCCCA
>NW_007737891.1:50733-51133 GCF_000696425.1 Galeopterus variegatus | reverse complement strand
GCAACTCAATGGAGGAAGGATATTCTTCTCAACAGAAGGTGCAGTAGCTGTGGATATCCATAGGGAAAAAAACCTGCTGAAATCTTACACATTATATGAAAGTTAACCCAAAATGAATAATATATTGCATAATTTTTACTACGAAACTTGTGGAAAATAAATAGGAGAAATTCTTTGAAACCGAGGTCTTGACCAAGAGGTCTAAGACATGTCACCAAAACCATAACCCGATATACTGCATTTGATCAAAATTAAAATGCTTTGCCCTGTGAAAGGATCTGTTAAAAAGATGGAAAGACAAGCTATACCCTGGTGGAGAATATTTTCAAATCGCAAAGCATGTATCTGACAAAGGAGTCATATGTAGAACATAGAGAGCTCTCAAAACTCAATATTAAAC
>NW_007737891.1:47668-48964 GCF_000696425.1 Galeopterus variegatus | reverse complement strand
CTTCTTTTAAAGACTCCAGAATCACGCCCCTGACCACCACTGTTGATCCATTCCCGATGGCATGGTCCTACAATCTAATATGGTCTTCAAGTCACCAACTTTCTTTCACCATAGTAGGATATTCTTACCCTCGACAGTTACAGTGAGAATTAAGTTTTAGGGGGACATTCAACCCAAGGCAAAATCCAACTCTGAGAAGTCGTTGCTCCAGCCCCAGAGATGCTTCCCTGTGACCAATGTGATACAGAATATCGGACTAATTTCTGTCAATTGAGAGGAGTAAACTTTTGATTAGCTTCCCGTCATTATTCTAGAACCGTGAGGAATATTTACCACCTCGTTCAACTCAAGAACAACCTGTTTTCTCAGGAGAAAATTCCGCACTTGTAGGTGACGGTCCTAATGACTTCAGCAGGAGACCCACGGCATCACTGAGGGCAATGTGGCCCCTGTGGACATGCCAGGCTGAGTCACTGCACGGAAGGTTATTTTCACTTTGGATAACAAAGCAGTCGGTGCCCAGTGGGAGATGAAGTCACACAGCCCCTTCCCCATAACCTGACCTGCTGCCGTTGCTTTTCCACACAGCCTGCGAGCATTTCCTCCTGGACCGAGGCCACTGAGGCTGACTTCGGTAAGGGCGCTGCTGTGACTGGGGTCTCTGGGCGACAGAGAAAACTGTAAGGTTATGTCTTCTTCAGAATTTCAGCTGCTCTTTTTATGCTCGTCTTTGTAAACCTAAACTCATTCTTTCATCTCTTTCATCCATATTTCAGCATTCATCTGTATTTCAGAGTTTTTCTTCATGCTACATTTTTATGGTTCCGTCACATTTTGGTGTTACTATAACAACTTTCAAATTTTTTCTGTTTATCTTTTTTCTATTTTACTGGTTAATTTCCATGTATTTCATTCTTCTTTTCTCCTTTTTAATTTCTCTCTTTGCTTTCCTGGTCACTTCTATTTTTTTCTTTATTTCTCATTGTTGTATTAAAAGATTCCTTCTCACATTTTATTAAGGTTATTTTGTTATTAGATTATTATTTTATGCACATATACTTGATTATTGATTAAATTGTATCATGCATTGACTACATGACCTATTGCTTCCATGTCCTATTCTTTGCCCTTTTTCTTTCTCTCTTGGTCCTTCATACTTTAAGTGCTTTTCTTGAAACTCGGTGCTGTGTTTCTATCCCTTGCATCTGTTCTTGGTTCCATTTTCTCTTCCCATTTTATGTAGTCTTTTTTAGTGCACCATTTTAATACCTTATGGTTTTTATTCTTTTAGTTAAA
>NW_007737891.1:45641-47111 GCF_000696425.1 Galeopterus variegatus | reverse complement strand
GTACAGCAGTGTTGTTTCTAGTTTGGCAGGCTGCATACAATTCTGTGGTTATTCTTATATGTGGTTACTGGTGCCAAAGTGCATGGGATCATTCACGTGTCTGTTTTGTTATTAGATTATTATTTTATGCACATATACTTGATTATTGATTAAATTGTATCATGCATTGACTACATGACCTATTGCTTCCATGTCCTATTCTTTGCCCTTTTTCTTTCTCTCTTGGTCCTTCATACTTTAAGTGCTTTTCTTGAAACTCGGTGCTGTGTTTCTATCCCTTGCATCTGTTCTTGGTTCCATTTTCTCTTCTCATTTTATGTAGTCTTTTTTAGTGCACCATTTTAATACCTTATGGTTTTTATTCTTTTAGTTAAACCTAATCTTTCCTACCAATTAATATTTTAAATCTTCTCCATTTTTCCATTTCTCTGCTTCTGCAGCTTAATCACTTTCTTTATGCTACTAATTAAACTTTTCCTGCTGTCTCCAACATCTCTCCTACCACACTGTATTTTAAGAATCATATTTGTTGTCTTTTTGCTTTCTTTCCCCTCAATTTCCTTTCTTTCTTTTAAACTCCATTCTACGAGGTCTTAGCATTTTCTCTCATTATTTTAAAATGTCAACTCTGTGTAATTTATTTTCATAATCCATAGAATATCTACTCTCTTTTTAACTTTTTCTCATATTTGGAATATTTTAATATTATGTGTCTTAACTAAATTCACGATCCTATTTAATGTCCCTCTGAGTTTTTCTTAGTTTGTTTTTTATTGTCATCTCACTTTATTGTTTGTAAACATTCACTGTGGAAGCTGATTATTTGGGTTTTATTATCTTTACTGTTTCGGTCTTGAGGTTTTGGACTTTTTTATGTGAGCCACAGCACATAATGTACATAATAAATGTGTTATATAATGAATAATTATTAATTAAATAGTTTTTAAACATTACTCAAATCAAAAATAGAACATGTTCATGCATCAGAAACCTTACCTGCTCCTTCCAAGTTGGACACCTTTCTAGTCCCTCCATGTAAACACCTCCACCCAGGTTTATTTCTAAACATTTTCTTTGCTTTTCTCAAAACAGCTTAGTCCCTTTCATGTGAACTCTAAAATTTATATTTTCTTTTGGCCTCCTTGAACTATACAAATATGGATTATTTCACAGGTGTTCTCCTGTGTCTTTTGCTTTCCAGGCATCACTCTTGTTGCAGGTCATTCTACTTTGGTTACTTTAATTGTGTTATAATAACCCACTGTATGAACATGGCAAATATTATTTATCATTTCTATTGTCGGTGGATAGTAGTGTTGTTTCTAGTTTGGCAGGCTGCATACAATTCTGTGGTTATTCTTATATGTGGTTACTGGTGCCAAAGTGCATGGGATCATTCACGTGTCTGTCTAGAAGCAGAAGGACTATGTATCTCCAGAATGTTTTCCAGAACGATTTGACCAATGAATG
>NW_007737891.1:40686-43604 GCF_000696425.1 Galeopterus variegatus | reverse complement strand
ACTTTATAGCTATAAAGTAAAGTTAAAGTTAAGATACTTTTTAAAGTTGGAAAAAATCACTTTGGGAATTCAGTTTGGATTCTATGGAATCTATACACATAATTTTAGAAAAATTGACATTAGTACATTGAAGCATTGAGTTCATAAACACGGTGTATCTCTGCATGTATTTTGGGGTTTTATTTTCCTTAACAAATCTTTATACCTTTGCTCTCATTGCCCTCTCACCTCTTTTGCTTTTATGTAGAGTTGCTTGATACTTTTCACTATTTAAAAAGTATCTTAAGTTTAACTTTACTTTATAGCTATAAAGTTTGATTTGATATACTTAAATACAAATAATTATTGTATTTTGATATCTTTATCCATTTTCCTTATAAAACTCTTGTCTCCAAATTTTAAACTCTAGGTTTTTTAGACTTTATACATATAAAATATCATCTTATGGGAAAGGTGTATTATTTTTCTTTTTGAAACTTGCACTAGTCATTTTCCCTGCCCTGTTTTGTGGATCAGCACTTGTGCATGTAGAGGAAATAGTCACCCTTTCCCCGTGAACAAAGGGAGAGCACGCAGTGTCTAACCAGTGTGCAGGATAATTATGGGCTAAGGGTCACATCAACCAAAGTAAATGACCACGTGGTTGAGATATAAAGAAAATTTATCTGAGAGCTCAGTAAATGATTCTAGAAGTGGCATCAGTCAGACAAAAATGTTTTAGAATATTCTCCCTCACAACACTGAGCACAGGGAGTGAAATACAGAAACAACCTGATGGGTGACAGCTCAGCATTTGCCTTATTTGCTTTTCGTGTGATCAGTTCGCACCCTGTGATTGGCAGAAGCTTGGCCAAATGCACAGGTAATGTGGCTGAGTGCAAAAGCTCAGCAAAAGCTCAGTGTTCGTAGCTAAGACGTGCCTGCAGCTCAAGCTGAGGAGGCTTCTTGGCTCCATTTTATGTGCCTTAATCAGGCTGATGCGATTTTCCTGGTCAGTTCTGATGACTCTTACTAGTTTAGCATGTGCTACTTTTCTACAAGTTGTTTAAATTATTCTCACTTTTCCACAAGTTGTTTAAATTTGAATAGATTTCAATTTTATGAAGAATTTTGATACACATATTGATAATCATAATTTTTAAATGTCTGAACATAGTTAATTTTATTGACTAATTTCTTTTTTAATATTAAGGTAAAGCTCTTTTCTTGGGATAGGCATAACTTGTTCATCAAGATTATCATTTCTATAAGTTGTGGAGTTATCTATATTTTCTTGAAAATTATATCTTCATGTATATTATTATGACTTTTCCACTTTTTTTTTCTTAATTTTATTTTGCCAATATACAATGTGGGTGATTATCGTGGCCCATTACCAAAACCGCCCTCCCACCACTCGCTCACCCCTCCCTCCCAACAGTGTCCTTTCTGTTTGCTTGTCATATCAACTTCAAGGAATTGAACTTATTATGTCTTTTTCACCCCTCCCCGGTTTGTGTGTGTGTGTGGGTGTGTGTGTGTGTGTGTGTATTTATTCATTTATTTTTAGCTCCCACCAATAAGTAAGAACATGTGGTATTTCTCTTTCTGTGCCTGACTTGTTTCACTTAATATAATTCTCTCAAGGTCCATCCATGTTGTTGCAAATGGCAGTATTTCATTCGTTTTTATAGCTGAGTAGTATTCCATTGTGTAGATATACCACATTTTCCGTATCCACTCATCCGATGATGGACATTTGGGCTGATTCCAACTCTTGGCTATTGTAAAGAGTGCTGCAACGAACATTGGGGAAGAGGTATACTTTCGACTTGATGATTTCCATTCCTTTGGATATATTCCCAGCAGTGAAATAGCTGGGTCATATGGTAGATCAATCTGCAACTGTTTGAGGAACCTCCAAACCATTTTCCATAGGGGTTGCACCATTATGCATTCCCACCAACAATGTAAGAGAGTTCCTTTTTCTCCGCAACCACGCCAGCATTTATCTTTCAGCGTCGTTTGGATTTTTGCCATCCTAACTGGGGTGAGATGGTATCTCAGTGTGGTTTTGATTTGCATTTCCCGGATGCTGAGTGATGTTGTTCCATAGAGGCTGCACCATTTTGCAGTCCCACCAACAATGTATGAGAGTTCCTTTTTCTCCACAACCTCGCCAGCATTTATCATTCAGAGTCTTTTGGATTTTAGCCATCCTAACTGGGGTGAGATGGTATCTCAGTGTAGTTTTGATTTGCATTTCCCAGAGGCTGAGTGATGTTGAGCATTTTCTCATATGTCTGTTGGCCATTTGTATATCTTCCTTAGAGACATGCCTATTTAGCTCTTTTGCCCATTTTTTAATTGGGTTACTTGTTTTTTTCTTGAAAAGTTGTTTGAGTTAGTTGTATATAATGGATATTAATCCTTTGTCAGATGTATATTTTGCAAAAATTTTCTCCCACTCTGTTGGTTATCTTTTAACTCTGTTAACTGTTTCTTTTGCCGTGAAGAAGATCTTTAGTTCGATATAATCCCATTTGTTTATTTTTCCTTTGGTTGTCCATGCTTTGGGGGTTGTATTCATGAAGTCTGTGTCCAGTCCTATTTCCTGAAGTGTCTCTCCTATTTTTTCTTTAAGAAGTTTTATTCTTACAAGGTGTATATTTAATTCTTTAATCCATTTTGAGTTGACTTTAGTGTATGGTGAAAGGTGTGGGTCTGGTTTCATTCTCCTGAATATTGATACCCAGTTCTCCCAGCACCATATGCTAAAGAGGCTGTCTCTTCCCCAGTGTATAGGCTTGGTGCCTTTGTCAAAGATCAGATGGCTGTAGGTGTGTGGGTTGATTTCTGGATTCCCTATTCTATTTCATTGATCAGTGTGTCTGTTTTTATGCAAGTACCATACTGTTTTGGTTATTATAGCTTTGTAG
>NW_007737891.1:38182-39686 GCF_000696425.1 Galeopterus variegatus | reverse complement strand
CCCATTCGGGATGATATTGGCAGTGGGTTTATCATATATGGCTTTTATTATGTTGAGATACTTTCCGTCTACACCTAACTTTTAGAGGGTCTTTGTCATGAATGAGTGTTGAATTTTATGAATTTTATCAAATGCTTTTTCAGCATCTATAGAGATGTTCATATGGTCCTTGTGTTTGACTTTATTAATATGGTGTATCACATTTATTGATTTGCGTATGTTGAACAAACCTTGCATCCCTGGGATGAATCCCACTTGATCGTGGTGAATAATTTTACATATGTCTTGTTGTATTCTGTTTGCTAATACTTTAGTGAGGATTTGTGCATCTATATTCATCAAGGATATCGGCCTGTAGTTCTCTTTTCTGGTTATATCTTTATCTGGTTTTGGTATCAGGATGATGTTTGCTTCATAGAGAGAGTTCAGGAGATGTGCATCTGCTTCAATCTTTTGGAATAGTTTGTAAAGAATCGGTGTCAATTCCTCTTTGAATGTTTGGTAAAATTCTGCTGTGAATCCATCTGGGCCTCGGCTTTTGTTTGTTGGGAGCTTTCTGATAACAGCTTCAATCTCCTTTATTGTTATTGGTCTGCACAGGTTTTCTACATCTTCATGGCTCAGTTTTGGGAGCTTCTGTGTGTCCAGAAATTTATCCATTTCCTCCACATTTTCAAACTTGTTGGCATATAGTTGTTTATAGTAGTCTCGAATGACTCCTTGTATTTCAGATGAATCAGTTGTAAAATCACCTTTTTCATTTCTAATTTTTGTTATTTGAATCTTCTCTCTTCTTTTTTTTGTTAGCCATGCTAATGGTTTTTCAATTTTGTTTATCTTTTCAAAAAACCAACCTTTTGATTCATTGATCTTTTGTATTGATTTTTGGGTTTCAATTTCATTAAGTTCTGCTCTGATCTTAATGATTTCTTTCCATCTGCTAACTTTAGGTTTGGATTGTTCTTGTTTTTGTAGTTCTTTAAGGTGAAGTGTTAGGTTGTCACACTTGCCATCTTTCCATTGTTCTGAGCTGAGCATTTGATGCAATAAATTTCCCCCTTTATACTGCTTTTGCTGTATCCCACAGGTTTTCGTATGATGTATCATTATTTTCATTAGTTTCAATAAATGTTGTGATTTCCTGCTTGATTTCTTTTTGGACCCATATGTCATTAAGTAGAATGCTGTTTAATTTCCATGTTTTTGTATAGTTTCCAGAATTTCATTTGTTGTTGATTTCTAGTTTTAATCCATTATGATATGAGAATATACATGGGATAATTCCAATTTTTTTGAATTTGTTGATACTTGTTTTGTGACCTAATATGTGATCTATCCTGGAGAATGATCCGTGTGTTGCAGAGTAGAATGAATATTCTGAGGTTGTTGGATGGAATGTTCTGTAGATATCTGCCATGTCCAATTGGTCTAGAGTATTGTTTAGATCTTGTGTTTCTCTGCTGATTCTTTGCCTAGATGTTCTGTCCAATATTGACAGTGGGGT
>NW_007737891.1:32715-37567 GCF_000696425.1 Galeopterus variegatus | reverse complement strand
ATCTGCCTCCCGGAAAGAGGGAGTTTATCTGGGGCCGACGCCCAGGGTGTGGCGGAGAGACGATCTGGGCGGGCTCCTCTTCCCTGCCCCCCTGACGCTGGCCGGGGGCTCCCCACGCTACCAGCCCTGTCTGAGATCAGCGGGGAGAGTGGGATTGTAGGCTGGTCCACAGTCCCCGGGGTGCCCCGTGTCGAGGTAAGCAAATGGCACATCTCAGTGCAGAGCCGAGCAGAGATGGCTGGCCTGCCCTCACTAAGCCAGTCGTCTCCGCCCCCACCCAAGAAAATGGAGGCAGCTCTGTTGTGGGCGCCTAGCCTGGTGTGGTAGGCGGGAGCCAGGCGGGCGGGGAGCAGTCGGGCTTTGCCCCGCAAGTGGGGCTGGGATGGGGGTGACTCACAGAGCTCGCAGAGTTGAACCGGTCCGGCACGTTTCACTCCATTTCTGCGCCGGTTCTGCTGGCTTACTTGGCCTTTGTTGTCTATGCTGATCGCTCGTTTCCACAGGAGGGCTTGGGTGCTCTCAGGAGTCCTCTTCTGTGTTGGCCCCAAAACCTCAAACCTGCTGCCGCTTGTTTGTGGATGTAGGATCGTTGTTGAAAGAATTATTCGCTTTTTTTTGCTCTTGGAAATGCAATTAATACTCTGGTATCACAGCGCACACCTCTCAGGATCGTGCTGTCTCCTGGCACGGCCGCTCCAGACCCGTCACCATCTTAAGTCATGTTCTTGACTCTGCCACAGGAAAGAATTCACGGGCAGAATCACAGTAGAAAGTGAGAACAGGTTGAACAGCAGTAAGAAGTATAGGCTTCACAGAGCAAGTGATTCTTATGTCTTCTTGATGGATCAATCCTTTTATCATTATGTAGTGGCCCTCATTATCTCTTTTTATGGTGTTTAGTTTAATGTCTATTTTATCAGATATAAGAATAGCTATGACAGATCCTTTTTCATTTCTGTTTGCATGGTAAATCTTTTTCCATCCTTTCACTCTTAGTCTTTGTGAGTCTTTATGGGTGAGGTGGGTCTCTTGAAGGCAGCGTATAGTTGGGTTCTCCTCTTTAATCCAGTCAGCCAGTCTTTGTCTTTTGATTGGGGAATTTAATCTTTTTACATTAAGAGTTGTTATTGAAAAGTGTTGATTTACTCCTAGCATTTTATTGATTTTTGTTTGGATGTCTTATGTGTCTTTTGTTCCTTTCTTTCTGATTTACTGTTTGTTTTCTGTATTTTTTGGTTACTTGGGTTGTAGATAGCCTTCTTTTTGTTTGTTTGTTTTCTCTTCATGGATGCCATTTTTATTATATTGGTGGGTTTTGATTTTTCTTGGGTTTTTATGGCAGTGGTAGTTGTTTTTCAGTTACCAAATGCAGTATTCTCCTGGGGAATTTCTTGTAAGGCTGGTCATGTGGTAGTCAACTCCCGCCATTTTTGTTTCTTCAGTTACCAAACCCATTTGTTCAGTTACCAAACCCAGTATTCTCCTCGGGAATTTCTTGTAAGGCTGGTCATGTAGTAGTCAACTCCCGCTATTTTTGTTTGTCTGAGAAATATACTTTTTGCCCTTCATTTCAGAAGGATAGCCTTGCAGGGTAGAGTATTCTTGGCTTGCAATATCTGTCTTTTAGTATTTTGAATATATCACCTCATTCCTTTCTGGCTTTATGGTTTGTGATGAAAAGTCTGATATTAGTCTGATTGGGCTCCCTTATATGTGATTTGATGCTTCTCTCTTGCAGCTTTAAAGATTCTTTCTTTGTCTTTGAGTTTTGCCAATATGACTGTAACATGTCTTGGAGAAGACCTCTTTGGGTTGAATACATTTAGGGATCTTTGAGCTTCGTGATTCTGAAGATCGGTGTCTTTTCCTACACCTGGAAGTTTTCTGCCACTATTTTGCTGAATATGTTTTCAATGCAATCACTTTTTTCCTCCCCTTCTGGAATATCCATGACTCGGATATTTGAGCACTTAAGATTGTCTGATACCTCTCTTAGATTTTCTTCAATGTTTTTAATTCTTATTCCTTTTTTCATTCTTATTTCTTTTTTTGTTCTACCTGTGTTATTTCAAACAGCCCATCTTCAAGGTCAGAAGTTCTCTCTTCTACTTCTGCAAGCATGCTGGTTGAACTCTCTGTTGTGTTTTTTATTTCCTTGAATGAGTTGTTCAGCTCAGCAAGCTCTGCTACATTGTTTTTCAGGGCATTGATTTCCTTGTACATTTCTTCTTTCAGGTCCTGTATACTTTTCCTCATTTAATCATATTGTCTAGCTGAGTTTTCTTGTATCTCATTCAGTTTCCTTAGTATTATCACTCTGGTGTTTCAGCCTACTAATTTGACATGATTCTCTGCCTAGGATGTTGCTGGGGTTGCCAATTTGGTATGGCTACCTCAATGTCTGCCCAGTTGGCCAGGAGTGCCTTGTGTGTGGTGGTTGCCTTGGGCCTTGGGCCCCTCTGGGGAGCCACCTCTCTGGTCAGCATGCACTCAGCCAGGCTGCTGGGTCATGCACCAGCACTGCAGGGCATGTGATCTCTGTGGCGCTTCCTCCTCTCCTGCTGGACATCTCCCTGCTCCGTTCACACTCAGCTGGGCTGGGGGTGTAGTCGGGTGGTGGATGTGATGCCTATCTGCTGGGTTGTGGGCTGGCACTGCAGGGCGTGTGGTCTCTGTGGAGCTTCCACATCCCCTCTATTTCATCATGTCTGGGGGCTCAGCTGGGAAGACCAATGGCTGGAGAAAACTTGCATGGCTGGGAACCCAAAGCCTCCGAATTTGTCTTCACTGGACTGTTTGATGTCTGATTGGGATTGCTCAATTGAGATACTTGCATGTGGTTCTGGCTTCTCTCATTATTTCAGATGACTATGAAGAAAAGTTCCATGATGAGCTCTCTATAAACTGGAAGCTGGTAGCATGGCTCAGTCCAAGTCCAAGGCCTCAAAACCAAGGAAGCTGATGGTGTCCTTGGTGTAAGTTCGGGAACCCAATTGCTGAAGAGCCTAAAGTCTCACGATATGCCATCTATAAACTGGGTGCCAGTAGCATGGCTCAGTACACTGACAGGACAGAAGAGTGTATCCCAGCTCCAGCAGATCAAGAAGGCTTATCACACTTAAGGTAATTTTCTGTACATTCATCCATGTTGCTGCAAATGGCAGAGTTTCATTCTTTTTTATGATGGAGTTATGTATATACCACATTTTCATTATCTAGTCTTCCACTGATGGACATTTAGGTTGGTTACAACTCTTGGCTATTGTAAAGGGAACTGCAATAAACATGGGAGTGCAGGTTTCTCTTCAACACAATTATTTCCATTCTTTTGGTTATATGCCCAGTAGTGGGATTGCAGAATCATATGGCAGTTCCATCCATAGTTGTTTGAGGAACCTCCATACTGTTTTCCATAATGGCTGCACTAATTTACAGTCTACCCAACAGTGTAGGATGGTTCCCCTTTCTCTGCATTCTTGCCAACAATTGTTATTCTGTCCTTTTGATAATGGCCAGTCTAACTGGGGTGCGATGATATCTCAATGTGGTTTTGGCTTTCATTTCCCTGATGCTTTGTGATGTTGAGCATTTTTTTGTGTGTCTGCTGGGCATTTACATTTCTTCCTTTGAGAAATGCCAATTTCATTCCTTTAACCATTTTTTAATTGGGTTACTTGTTTTTTGACTGTTAAGTTGTTTGAGTTCCTTGTATATTCTGGATGTTAGTCTCTTGTTGGATTCATACTTTACAAATATTTTCTGCCATTCTGTAGCCTGTCTTTTAAGTCTATTGGTTGGTATTTTGAGTGCAGAAGCTTTTCATTTTATTTTATGTTATTTTATTTTTTTGTTTTTGTATTTGTTTTTTTAAAAGATGATCGGTAAAGGAATCTTAACGCTTGACTTGGTGTTATCAGCACCACACTCTCCCAACTGGGATAACCAGCCATAACTCTATAGGGATCTGAACCTGCGGCCTTGGTGTTATCAGCACCACACTCTCCCAACTGGGATAACCAGCCATAACTCTATNTGCTGCAAATGGCAGAGTTTCATTCTTTTTTATGATGGAGTTATGTATATACCACATTTTCATTATCTAGTCTTCCACTGATGGACATTTAGGTTGGTTACAACTCTTGGCTATTGTAAAGGGAACTGCAATAAACATGGGAGTGCAGGTTTCTCTTCAACACAATTATTTCCATTCTTTTGGTTATATGCCCAGTAGTGGGATTGCAGAATCATATGGCAGTTCCATCCATAGTTGTTTGAGGAACCTCCATACTGTTTTCCATAATGGCTGCACTAATTTACAGTCTACCCAACAGTGTAGGATGGTTCCCCTTTCTCTGCATTCTTGCCAACAATTGTTATTCTGTCCTTTTGATAATGGCCAGTCTAACTGGGGTGCGATGATATCTCAATGTGGTTTTGGCTTTCATTTCCCTGATGCTTTGTGATGTTGAGCATTTTTTTGTGTGTCTGCTGGGCATTTACATTTCTTCCTTTGAGAAATGCCAATTTCATTCCTTTAACCATTTTTTAATTGGGTTACTTGTTTTTTGACTGTTAAGTTGTTTGAGTTCCTTGTATATTCTGGATGTTAGTCTCTTGTTGGATTCATACTTTACAAATATTTTCTGCCATTCTGTATGCTGTCTTTTAAGTCTGTTGGTTGGTTTTTTTGTTGGGCAGAAGCTTTTTATTTTATTTTATTGTTTTTGTTTTTTAAAAAGATGACCAGTAAGAGGATCTTAATGCTTCACTTGGTGTTGTCAGCACCACACTCTCCCAAGTGAGCCATGGGCCAGCCCCAGAAACTTTTTATTTTGATATAATCCCATTTGTT
>NW_007737891.1:26066-31943 GCF_000696425.1 Galeopterus variegatus | reverse complement strand
TGCCATTCTGTATGCTGTCTTTTAAGTCTGTTGGTTGGTTTTTTGCTGTGCAGAAGCTTTTTTTTTTTTTTTTTTTTCCTTTTTGTCTTTTTTTACTGACGGGTAACGGGATCGCAACCCTCAGTGTCACGCCAGTACCAGGGACCGGCAACGGGATCACAACCCTCGGTGTTGCGCCCGCACCGTGCTCAGCCAGTGAGTGGGAACCAGTCTCCACATGGGATCTGAAACCTCGGCGGGAGCGCCGCCGCACTCTCAAGCAGCGCACTCTCCAGTGCGCCACCGGGCCGGCCCCATGCAGAAGCTTTTTATTTTATGTTATGTTATTTTATTTTTTTTGTTTTTGTGTTTGTTTTTTTTAAAGATGATCGGTAAAGGAATCTTAATGCTTGACTTGGTGTTATCAGCACCACACTCTCCCAACTAGGCTAACCAGCCATAACTGTAAAGGGATCAGAACCTGCGGCCCTGGTGTTATCAGCACCACCCTCTCCTAAGTGAGCCATGGGCCATCCCCAGAAGCATTTTATTTTGATATAGTCCCGTTTGTTTATTTTTACTTTTGTTGCCTATGCTTTCTGGGTCTTATTCATAAAGTCTTTACATGTCCTACTTCCTAAAGTCTTTCAACTGTTTTAAGGCTTTTATAGTTTCAGATTTTATACTTAAGTTTTTGATCTATTTTGAGTTTATTTTACTATATGGCAAGAGGTATGGGTCTACATTCATCCTTCTATATATGGATGTCCAGTTTTCCAAGCACCACTCATTGAAGAGGTAGTCTTTTCCCCAGCATAAGTTTTTAACACATTTGTCAAAGATCAGTTGGCTGCAAGTATGTCGATTGACTTCTGGGTTCTCTATTCTCTTCCATTGGTCTGAGTGCCTGGTTGTATACCAGTACTATGCTGCTTGGGTTACAGTCGCTTTATAGAATAATTTGAAGCCAGGAGGTGTAATGCCTCTTGCTGTATTCTTATTTATTTCTATATTTATTTTTGCTCAGGATTGCATTATCTATTCTGGGTCTTTTGTTGTTCCATATGAATATCAGGGTTGTTTTTTCTACTTCTGTGAAGAATGTCATTGGTATTTTGATGGGGATTGCATTTAATCCATAGATCGCTTTGGGTAGTGTGGACATTTTCACCATGTTAATTCTTCCAATCCAAGAGAATGGAATGTCTTTCCATCTTTTTTTATCTTCTTTAATTCCTTTCAGCAGTGATTTGTAGTTCTTCTTGTGGGGATCTTTAACATCTTTGGTTAATGTGATTCCTAGATTTTTTTTTTTTTTTAGTGACTAATGTAAATGGACTTTCTTTCTTCATTTCTTTTACTACTAGCTCATTATTAGAGTATAAAAACACTTCTCATTTTTGTGTATTGATATTTTATCCTGCAACTTTACTGAATTCGTTTATCAGCTCTGAGTATTTTCGTGGAGCCTTTAAGATTTTCCTATATGTAAGATCAAGTCATCTGCAAACAGAGATGGTTTGACTTCATCTTTTCTGATCTTGATGCCCTTTGTTTCTTTCTCTTGCCTGATTGCTCTGGCTGGTACTACCAATACTATGTTAAATAGAAGTTCTGAGAGTGGCCATCCTTGTCTCATTCCTTTTTCCCCATTCAGGATGATAATGATGATGAGTTTACCATATATGGCTTTTATTGTGTTCAGATACTTTGCTTGCATACCTAATTTGCAGAGAGTCTTCATCATGAAGGGATCTTGAATTTTGTCAAATGCTTTTCTGCACCTGTTGAGAAAATCATCTGCTTTTTGTCTTTGAATTTGTTGATGTTCTGTATCACATTTATTAACCTGCATAGGTTGAATCATCCTTACATCACTGGGATGAATCCCATTGGATCATGGTGCATACTTGTTTTGATGTGTTGCTGTATTTTGTTTGCCAATACTTTGTTGAGGATTTTTATGTCTATGCATATCAGAGATATTGCCCTATACTGTTCTTTTTTTGATGTATCTTTGCCTGGTTTTGCTATCAAAGTGATGCTGGCCTCATGGAATGAGTTTGGAAGAATGGCCTCTGTTTTGATCTTTTAGAGTAGTTGTAGGATAGTTTTGAGAAGGATTGCTGTTAATTCCTCTTTAAAGGATTGTTAGAATTCAGCAGTTTTGTCATCTGGTCCTGGGCTTTTCTTTGTTGGGAGACTGCGGATTACTGCTTCAACCTCATTGCTTGTTATGTGTTTGTTAAGGTTTTCTATTTCTTCTCAGTTCATTCTTGGTATTTTGCGTGTGTTCAGAAATTTATGCATTTACCGCAGATTTTCAAATTTGTTGGTGTATAGCTTTTTAGAATCATCTCTAGAGATGCTAGGTATTTCTGTGGTATTGATTGTAATGTCTCATTTTTCAATTCTAATTTTTGTTATTTTGATCATCTCTCATCTTTTTTAGGTAGCCTAGATAATGGCTTGTCTATTTTGTTTATCTTCTCAACAAATCAACTTTCTGTTTCATTGATCTTTTGTATCATTTTGGGGGGTCTGTATTTTATTTAGTTCTGCTCTGATGTTAACTATTTCTGCCCAGTTATTTTGGTATTGTATTATTCTTGTTTTCTGTGTTCTTTGAGGTGTATTTTTAGTTCATTTATTTGAAGTCTTTCTATTCTTTTGATGTATGGACTCATGGCAATAAAAATCCCTCTTAATGGTGCTTTTGCAGTATCCCACAGGTTTTGGTATGATGTGTCTTTATTTTCCATAGTTTCAAGAGTTTTTTCATTTCCTGATTAATTTCTTCTTGGATATATGGGTCATTCCAGAGCATGTTGTTTAATTTCCATGTATTTGCATAGTTTCCAGGTTTTGCTCATTTTGATTTCAAGTTTTAATCCACTGTGGTCTGAAAAGATGTGCAAAATGATTTCAATTTTGAAAAATGTGTTAAGACTTGATTTTTGGTCTAAACCGTGGTCTACCCTGGAGAATGTTCAATGTGCTGTTGAGGAAAATCTATATTCTGTAGTTGTTGCATGAAAGTTCTGTAGATGTCTGCCATGCTCAATTGTTCTAAAGTGTAGCTGAAAATCCTGTGTT
This sequence comes from Galeopterus variegatus, assembly GCF_000696425.1. Taxonomy (NCBI): domain Eukaryota; kingdom Metazoa; phylum Chordata; class Mammalia; order Dermoptera; family Cynocephalidae; genus Galeopterus; species Galeopterus variegatus. The sequence continues at coordinate 28,868 of NW_007737891.1, read as the reverse complement.
TCTTTGCTGATTTGCTCCATAGTCAATCAATCCAATGTTCAGAGGAAGTGTTGAGGTCTTTGACTATTATTGTATTGTATCTCTTTCTATAGGTCTAATAGTGTTTACTTTATATATCTGTGTGCTCCACTGTTGGCTGTATATGTATTTACAGTTGTTATGTCTTCTTGCTGAATAGATCCCTTTATCACTGTATAATAGCCTTCTTTGTCTCTTTTTATGGTTTTTGTTTTAAAGTCTATTTCATCCAATATAATGACTTACTCCTGCTCCTTTTTCGTTTCCTTTGCATGGTGTTTCTTTTTCCTTCTTTTCACTATTACTCTCTGTGTGTCTTTACAAGTAAGGTTAATCTCTTGTTGACAGTGTCTAGTTGGGTCTAGTCTTTTAATCCAATCAGTCTGTCTGTGCCTTTTGAGTGGTGAATTTACTCCATTTAAACTTCGGTTTCTTACTGAAGTGTATTATCTTACTCATGGCATTTTATCAATTTTTGTTTGAATGTTTTAAATTTCTTTTGTTGCTTTCTTCCACTTTTTTTGTTTGTTTCAGTGTTTGTTGCTTTTTTGAGGTGGTAGGTTATAGTTTCCTTTTTTTTTTTTTTTTTTTTGTTCGACTAGTGTTTTGTATTCTTATGTATTCATAGTGATGATTATTTCTATTGGATTCCAGATGTGGGTCTTCCTAGAAGATTTCTTGTAGGGATGGTTGTGTGCTGAACTTGCACAGTTTTTGTTTGTCTGGTAAGTACACTATTTCTCCCTAATTTCTGAAGAATTACCTTACTTGGTCTAGTATTTTTGAGTGGCAGATTTTTTCCTTTATTACTTTGCTCATATCACCACATTCTTTTCTGCCTGTAGAGATTCTGCTGAGAAGTCTGCTGTTAGTCTGGTGAGGACTCCCTTATAGATGACTTGATGCTTTCCTCTTGCTGTTTTTAGGATTCACTCTTTGTCTTTGACTTTTGCCAGGTTGACTATAATGTACCTCGTAGAGGACCTTTTTGGATTGAATCAGCTTGGGGATCTTTGAGCCTCCTGATCTGAAGGTACATGTCTCCCTATACCTGGGAAGTTTTTTGCAAATATTTAATTGAATATGTTTTCAACACCTTTTCATTTCTCTGCCCTTTCTGGAACACCGATGATTTGGATATTTGTGTACTTAAGATTGTGCCCTTTCTGGAACACCGATGATTTGGATATTTGTGTACTTAAGATTGCCTGCTGGCTGTCTTAGATTTTCTTCATATTTTTCCTTCTTTTTTCTTTTTGTCTATCTGTTTTATTTCAAGAAGACTGTCTTTAAGATCAGAAACCCATTCTTCTGTTTGCTCTAGCCTGCTGCTTAAGCTCTTGGTTTTGTTTTTCATTTTGTTGAATGAAACCATCAGTTCCAGGAGTACTGCTACATTCATTTTTTTAGGTATTAATCTCTTTGTAAAAAAAAAATCTTTCATACCCTGGTTAGTATTTCTCGTTTTGTTGTGTCTCTAAGTCTTCTTGTATCTCATTGAGTTTCCTCATGATTGTTGCTCAGAATTCCTTTTCAGTCATTTCAAGAATTTCCTGCTCTATGGAGTCTGGTACTTGAGCATCATTGTGTTCCTTTGGTGGTGTTGTATTCTCTTGTTCTTTCATATTCCTAGCATCACTGCACTAATGTCTGATCATTTCATGGAGCAGTTACTACTTCTATTACTCTTAAAGGGCTTTGATGAGATTTCCTCCTGTAGAAGTGTTTTATTTTGACCACTGAGTAGGATTTTTTAGTATTGGTTCTGGTTAGACAAAGTAGTGTAGTCTTCATGTAGGTACTTCTGCATATTCAATTTTGGAGTTGCATGTGAGTGCCTCCATGTGTAGCCACTGGGGCACTAAGTGATTCCTGGTTGAGGTTAGTGACCCTGTGTTGGGTTGTCAAGAATGTGGGTGAGCTCTTGTGTTGCTAGTAGAAATGTCCAGGTGCCCTGTCACTCTCTGACTGTGGTGGGTGACCCTTTGCAGGCCTGATGGCACCCAGGCTAGTGTCCTGTGACCCCACTGGGTACACTGGGTATACTGGAGCTCCTCAGTTTGAATGGGTGACCCTGAGTGAGGTTTCTTTTTCCTCCTTTTATTGGCAGAGGCTCCTTCTTGTTCCTTTTTGTCCCTGGTTGTGGAAAGGTTGGTGGTAACTGAGAATTTTTTTCCTGAATCTATTGGGCTATCTTGGATTTCTGTGCTTTGCAGGTGTTCAGTGTGTGTCTTTCTCTGGATCAAGGCAGTCACATGGACTGTGCACATTCCTCTCCCAGGTGTGCCACTGGGGGTAGCATAATTCCTCCTGCAAGTTGGCTATGAGGTCACATGTCTGCACTTGCTCACATCTTTCCCTGGGCTTTGCTCGTGACCCTCCTTGTGTCAATAAAGTCATGTGGTCAGTAGGCAACCTGCATGGTGGCAGGTCACTGATGTGATGGCATCCTCTGCTTGGCTCCTCGTGTTTCCATGCTCCTGCTGTCTGTTGGCAGGGGCTGCCCTCACCTCATAAAGGTCCCTGTGCTTCGGGCAGGCGTCAGTGGGAGTTGCCCTTGGCTGTTGAATTTCCCATGCTCCTGCCAGTCATCAGCAGGGACTGCGAGATATAGAATTTTGGGTAGACAGGTTTTCCTTTCAGCACTTCATATACATCATATAGTTCATGTATGTCATCCCATTACTTTCTGGCCTTCATGATTTCTAGTGAAAAATGAGCTGTTAATCTTATTTACAATTTCCCATATGTTTCAATTCACTTGTCTATTGTCACTTTCAAAAG
>NW_007737891.1:12751-25232 GCF_000696425.1 Galeopterus variegatus | reverse complement strand
GTATTTTGATCATTGCTGGGCTAGATGCTGTTGTCAGAGGGATGTGGCCGAAGCCCTTGTACCATCCACGTTAGTTTGAGAGACGAGGAGGTTCTTAGAAGTGGGTTGGTGGTCATCAGAAGGCTGGTGGTAGATGTTGAGGGTGCGTTGCTGAAGCATATGGCTCCCCACTGCCCTGGCTTGGGAGCCCAGGTCACTTCCTGTGGTGCTTGGTTGATGTTTCTGGCTGGTTCTGTGTGTCAGGTGCATTGCCAAGGCCCTCAATCCCCCACCATCCCAGGTCAGGAGACTGGGATGTTTCCTGTGGTGGCTTGTTGGTCATTGCTGGGCTGGTTGTGGGTGTTGGGTTTATGGCTGAGGCCCCCAACCCTCTGTCGTCCCTGGCTTGAGAGCCTGTGTGGCTTCTGGTTTTTCTGGGTATTGTAGTTGTTCTTTGGTGATGTGAGACCTCAACTAGTTAATATTAATCTTTGTCTCTAGTCTGTGGGTATATTGTTTTTTCTTTCAGTTCTGTGTTGGATTATTCACTGTTCCTACAACTTAAACTCTGCACTGGAACTGATTTGTCATCCTTTGCTTACTTCCAAAATGGGGGTACTTCTTGTGGGGACCAGCACTAAAGCCCTGTGGTTGAGCTAAATTGCTGCTTTGCTGCTGATTCCCTGTGGAAGGCTTTTGGTGTGGCTCAGGTTTTCATGGTTGACTTAATAGGTACTTCTGGGTCTCATGGGATCTGATGCATCTGGTTTGTGTAGAAACTCTGGTTGGGACCTCAGTCTTTTCAGCATACTCTACCCCTTGCAGTTCTATATTCATGACCGGTCTCCAGTGGGCTGTCAGATCAGGTATCCTCGCTATACTCCAATGTTCCCCTGGTGGTCCCATCTATCCACTGCACGTAGTCCAAAGACTTCCCATGGTATTGGCCATGTACTGGACCCTTGGGATGATTCACCACCCTCTGAGTGACTCCTTTTTTCAGTTGTTGTGGCTGCTTGCTTCTATGTGGGTCCAGAGGAACCCTTTTAGGGGTCTTGCTGGCCTGAGGGCCACCAAGGCACTCTATTCCCCTGCTGAATCCAAGCAACTTCACCAAAGGGCACAGCTCTGGCTTTTGCCAGCTCCTGCTCCGTGTGCTCACCAGCTCCAGCCTTGAAGTGGCTGGGATTTGAAATGGTGGGAGCGATCCTTTGTTTCTGTCATTGTGGCTTCTCCGGCCTTCATTAGCTCTGTAGGTCCTTTCTCCTCTTCTCCTGAGCTCTCTCTGCCCCAGCTTGGCTGTCATTACTTTTGAATAATTGTAAATTGTTGATTTGTGGAAGAGAGTGATACTGAGGCCATCTATTCCACCATCTTATCTGCTCACTTTGATTTGCTTTTCCCTGATTCTTGGTGATGTATTTGTTTATATACCTGTTGGCCAGTTGTATGTCTTATTCTTTTTTTAAATTTTAGTTTAACATTTGCTTGTACATATTTGTGGGGTACAGTGTGTCATTTCAATACGTGCATATAGTGCACAATGATTCACTTAGGGCAAACAGCATAGTTCTGTAGCCATCTGTCCACCACTTCTCCCCCTTCCCTGTCTGGCGTTCTATGCAATTGAACACCAAAACTTATTCTTCCTATCTGGATGTCTGAAAGAGTCTATATGGAACAAGCTTCATCTTTCTGAGATGTAAACAAATGTCTTTAGTTGCACTCTTGTGTTCAACTTTACTCAAAAACTTACATTTAAGATAATAGCTTGTATTTAATTTTTGCTCTGGGTCCCTTTTTACTTTGAACATCTTCTCCTTGGAGAGACTGGTGATTTTTAATTTCAAGCCCCCAAAGATTTGGCTTCTTGGTATTTTTAAAAATTCTGATTTCAAATTTAAAAATTTCTTCACTAACTCATTTCTCTCTGTCTGCACTTTATGATACCTGGCTAAAGGAAACAAGCTGAAAATTTTTGACATTCTGCCCATAAAGCTCCCTATAAATATCACTTTAGTAGGCCTGTGAATTTATTAGTTGCATTTTCAATCAATATTTTGTAGGCTTCACTGAATAACAAAATGATAATCAAGACAATGTGGTGTTTGTAAAAGAATAGAAAAATAGATAAATGAGACATAATACAGAGCTCAGACATTTACCCGCAAAAATATAGTCAGCTTATCTTTGGCAAAGGAGCAAAGACAGTACAATGAACAAAAGACGGTCCATTCAAAAATGATGCTGGAACAACTGGATATCCAAGTGCACAAATAGATAAAATGAATTAAGTCTCAGACTTTGCACTCTTCACAAAAATTATCCCGAAATGGATCATAGACCTACATGTAGAATGTAAAACTATAAATCTCTTATTTAACTGTATTAATCTATTTCTGTTGCTTATAACAAAATACGTTGAGCTGGGTGATTTATAAGTAAACAAAATTTACTGCTTACAGTTTCAGAGGCTGGGAAGCCCAAAGTCCAGGGAACACATCTGGGGAGGGTGCTCTTTGGTGGTGGCTCTATAAGCAATGTAGGGGTCTCACATATCAAAAAGTGGCAGAGCAGAGAGCGAGACTCTTATGTGCCCCCTTCCTAAAGCCCTCACATCCACACCCATGACCACCATTAAACCGTCAGCTTAATCAGCTCTTCAAGCCCCCACATTTTAATGACCACAATAGGATATCCTACCCTCTGCAGTTACAGTGGAGGTTAAGATTCTAATAAATGGACTTTGGAGGATACAAATCAATCCAAGGCAATACATAGGAGAAAATGTAGATGACCTTGAATTTGGCAATGACTTTTCAGATAAAACGCCAAAGGCATGATCTTTGAAAGAAATGATTAATAGGTTGGACTTCAGGAAAAATTAAAACTTCTGCTCTGTGAAAGACAGCATCATGTGATTGATTGAGAAGACAATACACAGACTGGGAGAAAATATTTACAAAAGACTTCTTTGTTAAAGGATTGTTCTCCAAAAAGTGCAAAACAATTTTATTAACGGAATATGAAAAAATTAAAAAACACAATTAAAAAATAAACAAAATAATTAAACAAAGACCTCCTCAAAGATGTTGCATATGGACAAAAGCATATTAAAAAATTCTCGACATCATATGTCAGGGAAATTAAATTAAGACAACAATGAGAAACTGCTACACACCTATTAGAATGGCCAAAATGCAAAACACTGACAAAAGCAAATGCTGGTGTGGATGTGAATCAAGAGGAATTTTCCTTTATTGCTGGTGGGAATGAAAAATGGTACAGTAAGGTTGGAAGATACTTTGGCAATTTTTCACAATATGAAACATATGCTTACCATATGATCCAGCAATCGCACTCCATGGTATTTTCACAAGTGAGTGGAAATGTAACGTGCACACAAAAACCTACACGTGGATGATTATATCAGCTTTGTTCATACCTGAAGCAAACAAGATGCCTGTCAGTAGGATTGTGAACAAATAAAACTGCGGTATATTAAAAAATCGTGTATCATTCTGCACTAAAATGAAGTGAGCAATTGAGTCCTGAAAAGACATGGAGGCATCCTAAATGCATATTACCAAGTACAGGAGCCAGTCTGAAGGGGCTATATACTGTATTATTCCAACTATTTGAAATTCTGGAAAAGACAAAACTATGGAGATGAGAAAAAGATCAGTGATTGGCAGTGGTTGGGGGAAGAGAGGGATGAATAGGAAGAATGGATTTTGAGGGCAGCAAGTCTTATGTGTGGTAGTATAATGGTGGATACATGTCATTATACATTTGTCAAAACTCAAGGAATGTACCCTCAAGTACACACTTGAGAATACAGAGAGAATCCTAAGGCAAACTACGGACTGTGGGTGATGATGAGGTGTCAAAGTAGGTTCTTTGATTGTAATGAATGTTCTACTCTGGTGTGGAATCGTGATAATGCGGGAGACTTTGTGTGGAGGGGGTTGAATGTATAAATAATCTCTCTGTACTTTCCCTCAATTTTGTTGTGAAACAAAAACTGCTAAATTAAAGTCTATTAATTTTGAAACTCAATCATATTTTCATATATTTGATGTGAAAAATTATAATTTGTAATAATATAAAGCATTTAAATACCACCAAAATTTAAGTAGTTTACTATAAATCAAACAGTATATGTGCAGTATCTCTATGCTTATGATGGAGTTTGGATGTGTTGTCCCCTCCAAAACTCATGTGGAAATTTGATCTCCAATGTGGCAGTGTTGGAAACTGATTGAGTCATGGGGGCAGATCCCTCATGAATGGATTAATGCTCTCCCTGAAGGAGGAGGGATAGTGAGTGAGTTCTCGCTCTATTAGTTTCCATGAGACTTGATTATTTATAGGACCCGGGCACCTCCTCTGTCTCTCTCTCTCTTGCTTCCTCTCACCATGTGATCTGCTTGTACACGCCGGCTCCCTGCCACTTTTCTGCCATGAGTAGAAGCAGCCTGAGGCCCATGCCAGATGCAGCTGTCCCAGAATCGTAAGCCAAATAAACCTCTGTTCTTTATAAGTTACCCAGTCGCAGGTATTTCTGTTATAGCAACACAAAATGGACTAAAACTCCTAAGACCTTCAAAACACTGATGAATATCAAATAGCATCTAAATAAATGGAGAGATACTATGTTCATGGAGTTGACAAGTCAATATTGTTAAGATGTCTGATTTATGGATTCAATGGAAAACCCATAAAAATGTCAGAGAGAAGGGGCTGGCCAGTTAACTCAGTTGGGTACAGCATGGTGCTGATTAACATTGAAGTCTAGGGTTTGAATCCCATACCAGTCAGCTGCCAAAATAAAAAAAAAGGCAACCTTATTTGTCAATGTTGACAAGCTGTTTCCAAATTTGTATGGAAAATTAGAGGAAATAGAATACCCCAAACAATAGTAAAAGTAAATAATGAGGTAGGAAGACTCACATTACCCGACATCAAGATTTATTAGTAGTTAGTAATTAAAAGAGCATAGTATTGGTAAAAACAAAGAGAGATAGATCAATGCTTCATTATAAAGAATCAACAATAGTTCACACAAACATAGTCACTGATTTTTTACATCGGTACAAAGGTATTTCAATTGAAAAATAAAAGATTCTTAAACAAATGGTACTATAACAATTGATGTCCTTATATGAGTGAAATTTGCTACCTATCATACACTGAATACAAAACTTAACTCAAAATCTATCATGGACCTAAATTTAAAATGCAAAAGTATAAAACGTCTAGATGAAAAAGTGTAAGAAAATCTGTGTTATGTTGGGTTTGGTAAAATTAATTTTTAGATGCAACATCAAAGGCATGATCCATAAAAGAAGAGATTAATAAATCAGATTTTCTGAAAATAAAAGATTTTGCTCTGTGAATGACATTGTTGAGAGGATTAAAACACAAGCCACAGACTGAGAGAAAATACTTGCAAGTCAGCTTCAAACTGTCATCCTTCTGTGTTGTCTGTTCCTAATCTCTTCTTCTGGTTATGATAGCAGTAACTTGGCTTAGGGCCTACCCCAACTAACCCCATTATAACCTAATTACCACTTTAAAGGCCCCATCTTCAAATACACTCACATTTTGAGGTACTGTGAGTTAGGGCTTAAAAATATGAAATTTGGGGTACATAATTCAATTCATAACAGCAACTAAAGTTTATGCTTTGAAAATTAAAAAAGAAAAAAGTGCAACCAGGACATAGAAGTATTCCATGATGGAATGGCAACTGTGACCAACAAATCTAACTGTATTACTAAGTTATGCCATACTTCACTGGAGGAGCTGGGAGACAGAAAAAGTTGACCTGAGTAGGATTTGAAAACAGCGTTTTGACAGAAGTTGTAAGGCTAAAGACCAAAAGAACTGTACATAGCACTGCACCCTAGTTCGTAAATTTGCTATTCACAGATGTATTGATTAGCAAATCTGAAACTATTCTACATGAATACTAGGATTGAAAAAATAAGTAAATGTAGGAAATGGAATCCAAGTTTTTCACTATTAGATAAAGAGGCCACAAATAAGTAAGGGAAAAGCCTAGAATAAACTCAGCAGTGCAGGACTAGAGTTGGAGATATCATTGTGACTCATGTTTATTTAACATATATACAGCCAGATACATACGATGTCATTAAGAAGGTGTGTTTGTAAAATTGTGTGTATTACTGAATATTTTGGCTATGTGGAATGGGCTGAAGTCATCCTGATCGATTGGCAAAGGGGGGATGTCGATCCCTGATACTGCGTTCAGTGTAAGTTCCACTCATTGTTTACATCATTATATAATTCCCAACTGCAGATTGAGGAAAGAAGAATTAGAAGATATTGTAGATAAAGTATTAAAGAATGTAATTGACTATGGAATAAGCATTAATAACCTATTATTTAGAACTGGCCCTCATATATTTCAATAAACATGTATTGTTATATCTCACTGATAATTCTAATTCTGAAGACAAGAATCTGAAGTATTAAATGCTTGATAATATCAAATAACTACAAGCACAGATTTGCTTGGAAATAGATCATTAAAATGAAAATTTTAATCAATACTAAAACTTGGTACGGGAATAATTTCAAAACTAACATGTAAAAACTGTTACTTTGAGGCTATTGAGCAATTCTTATCAAACATACTAAAAGTAATCATGTGGTGATGGTGTAATAATGACAACCCCATGTGGGCTGTGACGTGGTGAGGCTCACCAGAGACAGAGAAGACCATCCAAATGGTCACGAAGACCATCCAACTGGTCATCTCAGGTACACAGCTGCAAGGGGCTCAATTTTTTTATATTTGTTCAGATTAAAATACTGTTAATTAAAAGCTCATAAACAATGTTACAAATTTATAGTGATGTACATTTGCATGGTAGTTGGTAAAACACAACTGTGTGTCATCTCCCACCCCCAATACACATACACTGAAAGCCCCAATACACACACACTGAAAGCACTGTTTGATATGCACATGAAAGAATGTAATTTACTGATCAGAAGATAAGAATAACTCCAAAGGAAGACACCAGGATAATAGAAAGTCCTTGTTTTCTTCCAGCTGATTGTGCCCTTTGCAGTCAAGTAAACTGCTTTCACACAGATCTTTAGATATTTAATGATGTCCTGTGAAATTTTTCTCTATTTTTCCTTCATTTAATTTGCAACTATGCTATTAGGTATATACCTGTTTACCATTGCTATGACTTAGTCATTAGGAGATACCTCCCCTTATCTCTAGTAATCCTTTTTACCTAGAAATCTATGTCTTGATATAGCCATATGGGTCCTTTTACCTTAAACTTTTATGTATACTTAAAGGTATATTTTCTCTTCTGTAAGTTTTTACTTGCAGCACAACAACATCTTGCTTTTAATAAAGAATTTAGCCCATTTACATTTAAGGTAAGTGCCGGTGTAGTAAGGACAAAGTCGGTAAAATTGTGATATGTTTCCTATGTGTCCCATAAATTCTTGGTCCTTTGTTCCTTCTTCTCATCATTGGATGACTCAGATTTTTGGCATTCCATTTCTCTCCTCCATTGGATTCTTGTCTATAACTTTTCTAAACTTTGAGTAGTTGTTTTGACTGTTAAAATAAGTATCCTTGAGTTTGATACTATGTCTTGAATTAACTTATTAACATTGCATCAGGGATGTAAGAATCCACCATAGTATCCTTCTACCTCCTCTTCCGTGATTCGGACCTCAGCTGTAATGTTTTGCTTCTCTCTATCCTTAACCCTACCTGTATTTCTATTATTATTATGTATTTTTTTCAATTTTGACTTAGTCTTTTATTTTGAGATAATTGAATGTTCCCATGCAGTTGTAAAAAACAAAATACATTGAGATGCCATGTTCCCTTTACCCAATGTCCCCAAAGGTAACATCTAACAAAACTGTAGCACAATATCACAACCAGGATGTTGACAAAAACAATTAAAATACAGAATGGTTTCATCCAAACAATGCTCCATGTTGCTCTTTTATAGCCACATTACCTTTCTTTGTGTTTCTTCCCCCTGCCACATTTAAATGCTGGGAACCACTACTTTGTTCGCAATTTCTATAATTTTGTCATTGCCGAAATATTATATAAATGCAATCATACAGTATGTAACTTTTGAGATTAGATTTCTTCACTCAGCATAATTCCCTGGTTTAATACAAGTTGTTTTGACTATCAACTTTGCTCCTTTTCACTTCTGTGTAGTATTCCGTGGTATGGATGTGCCACAGCTAGTTTAACATTCACCGATCAAAGGTCATCTGGGCTGTTTTAAATTTGGGGCCATTATGAATGCAGCTGCTTCAAGTGCTTGTGTACAGGTTTGTATAAGAATATAAGTTTTCATTTCTCTGTGATTAGTTCCCAGGAATAAAATTTCTGGATTGAATGGTAATTTCACTGAAAGTTTTTTTTTAAGCTTCTTGTGCTTTCATATAGTGGTTGTATAATTTTACATTCCAACTAGCCATATGTGAGTGATCAAGTTTATGCACATCCTTGCCAGTATTTGGTGCTTTCTCTGTTGTATTTTAGCCATTCTTGTGGGTGTGTAGTTGTAATAGAATCTGATTCTGTTTTTTGATGTTTGCTGACAGTTTTAAAGCCTCATTCTTCATTCTCCCCGTCTGCCCCACGACTGGGAAAATGAGAAGAAGTACCATGTGTTCCCTTTTTGGCACCAGCAGGGGATTTAACCTTAATAAACCCTTGCTGCTGTGTAAAAATCCCCATTTCCTCCTGTCCCTGAAAGAAAATAAAAACTCCAAACCAGTTCTTATGTTCTCACTCAAGCCATTTTCAGGCCACTGGGAGTCATGCCCTTCCTTCCCTGGAAGCCTCATCATGTGAGCAATAAGCCATTTCATACACTCTTGGTGTGTCTGTGGCAACAAGTGTCTCAACTGATAATTTAAGAAAATAATTCAATAGAAGGGGAAAGTAGCAGTGAAACAAATAGGCACTATAAGACACATTACAGTGTAAATGCAGTGACTACAGAATGCTATTATATTTATACTAAAGTTTTCATTTTCAGTAGATCAGTGGATCTCAATGCTTGAAATGAGAGATTTCAAAGATGATAAAGTTAACATACAACTTGGCTGTTGATTCTGATATTTTGATCAGAATATCTACTTTATTCATTCATATTTAATTTGTTAATCTTGTAACAAATAAAATAACAAAAATAAAACTAGTATTAGAAATGTTTAACAAACTTATGTAACGTATTTGGATCTGCTGAAATAACTATCATTTTAAAGATGAAGCATATGATATAACAAAATTTTAGACTAATATCATTGTACTGGTGCTATGGTCATTCAAGATAGGAATATTTAAATGTCTAGGTTAGGTATCAAAATGTTTAAATAAGACTGCATCACAATTATATAAAAGAAGTCTTCAGAACAGGCCAAATATTTGCAGAAGATTGACTGTAATAAATGGTGAGAACATATCATACTCTGCGTTCATAAGCACGTTAATTGTGCTCTTTAAGCATCTTGATGACCTCTTGGCCTGCTTGCCCTATGTAGCCAGGCATTTGCCCACCCTGTAGGAAAGAACTCTGAAACTTTGTAAATTTCTTTTTAATCTCAATAATTTTTAATCTTTAAATTCATAATCAAGCTCAATTATTTTTAATCTTTACATTCATAATCAAATTCTTTGTCTGCAGGAAATGCTGGCCTTGGTTTGACGATCTTAGAATGAAAGACAATGGTTTCCAGTGGCATAATATTTCAAATCCTTTTTATCTCTCAAACTTTTATTGGTTTTGCGGGGAACTCTTTGTTTTTTACATCATGTATGTGCACCTTCTTAATTCATCCCCACAAGAAGAAGCCTGTAGATGTGATTCTTGCCCACTTAACTCTGGCTAATGCTGTGACACTCGTACTGAGAGGGTTTCCAAATATAATGTTATCCTTTGGAATTAAGCATGGGATAGATGACATTGGATGTAAAACAGTGCTCTACATTCAGAGAGTTACCCGAAGTATTTCTCTGAATGCAACTTCCCTCCAGAGTATGTTTCAGGCAGTGACTATTACTCCAAGTAATTACAAGTGGGCCTGGCTCAAAAATAAAGTCTCTGTATACATTCTTCCCTCTCTGCTTTTCTTCTGGATCATCAACATGATCATCTATGTTGAGATCATCTTAAGAGTTGTGGCTACTATCAACTCCTCTGATGTCAGACATGGGTATTACAGTCCTTATTGTAAAACCATTGCATTCGAGAACCATCAGGCAGCACCATTTCTAAGTGTGGTATTAATTCAAGATTTGCTCTTTCTCTTCCTAATGACCTTCAATAGTGTCTACATGGTGAATATCCTTTACAGACACCACAAAACAGTCCAGCATGTTCGCAGTACCATTCAGTCTTCACGACGCTTTCATGAAGAGAGAGCTACCCACACCATTCTCATCCTGGTTAGCTGCTTTGTTTTCTTCTATTTGATCAACAGCTTTCTTACTATTTATTTAACTGTTGCAAATGAGAAAAATTGGCAACTGGACAAGTTTGGTGACCTTATTTCATCATGTTATCCAACGATATGTCCTTTCTTGCTGATTAAAAATGAAAACAGAACTTCCAGGCTGACTTCTATGAGAATAAGGGTCAGAATTTTTTCTTTTAAAAGAACATTAAATGAACTTTCTAATAACGATTGTGTTGAAAGCAAAAAGGGAGGCTCCAGCCTGTCTCAAATCCAAAACCAAAGCCAACGCAAAGGCTTTGAAGGCAAAGAAGGCAGTGTTAGAAACCATCCACAATTACAGATAATTGAAGAGCCATACATCACCCAACATCCAAAGGCCTAAGACCCTGCAGCCCTGACACAGCCCACATATCCGTGGAAGAGCACCCAAAGGGGAAAGAAGCTTGACCATAATGCCATCATCGTGTTCACCTGACCACGAGTCAGCCATGAAGAAGTAAGACAACAACATACTTGTGCACGTCATGACTGTTGGGGTCAGCAAGCAGCAGATCTGGAGCAGGACTTCTGTGAGGCAGCTCTGTGACACTGATGTGGCCACTGTCAGCACCATGATCAGGCCTGATGGAGAGAAAAAGGCATGTGTTGACTGGCTCCTGACCATGAAGCCTTGGATGTTAGCAACAAAATCGAGATAATCTAAACTGTGTCCAGCTAGCTAATTCTAAAAATAAATGTTTTAAAAAAAATAAAAAAGAAAGAAAGAAAAATAGGCACTTCCCATGCTGGGTGACAAGAGAGGTTTGGACCTAGTCCCCTCCCCATAAAAAGAGACCAAAAAACACACGATCAATTTTGACTGAGGAACCTGAGGAAACACGGTGCAGAGCACGAGGAGACTGAGGAGATACTTGTGAAGTGTGGAAGGGAATGACGCTGTAGGAGAAGAGCAGGGCATCCAGCCTGAGCCCCAATCCAAGGGGCAGCCCAGAACCTGGTGGAGATAATGTAGGCTGGAAAAGAACCCAGCTTTTCACACCACCACCACAAACACCAGCAAGCCCTGCCTCAATCGTTTTGGGACCCTCCAATCTTTTTGGGACACAGGCCCAGTTGGAGAGTAGCTGGCAGTTTGTGTAGAAGAAGCCCAAGGTGATTAAAATCCATGCTACCTCAGCAGCTGAGACATGGCACCGTCTGCTAGCTGAAGCCCTTTTGGGAATGTGCCTTCCCCTGGAGCCAGTGAATCAGACTCCCTTTGTCTGGAAGCCCTGCCTGCATTCTACTGTGTTAACATGGGCACTGGTGGGACCAATACACAGGCTGCCTGGAGTCTAGGGCAGACAGAAAGAGCAAGACTCCAGCATCTGAAATCACACAACATCCCTCCTCCCCAGGAGAGCAGGTAGACTTGCTGAGCAGAAAATCCACTAAAGTGCAGCAGTTCTCCACATTCACTGCCCATCTTAAATGGCCTGTGGAGGCTGAACCCATGAGTACTTTCATGGCCTACAGCTAGCCTTGTGGCCGCCCTGATTCCTCCCCAAACCCTCCACATGTTTGCATGATGAACAGCAGGGCCACAATCCCTACTATGTGGAGCCTCAATCACTGTGCCAGACCCAGTAGGGCTGACTCCCTCTGTCTGGAGGCCCTGCCTCCATTCTACTATGCTCATTTGGGCTCTGTGGAGACCACATCACAGGCTTCCTGGAGACTAGTACAGACTGAAAGACTAAGACCCCAGGTCTGAACTCACACAGCACCCCTTCCCAAGGCAGGCATGTATAATGTTGCTGGGCTAAGCTGCAAATATGTTAACTTGCACTAGCTCAACAGATGATTGTGTAGCAGGTTTCCTTTCTAGAGCATAACTCCAGAGAGCAGAGAGCTGCTGGACTCTTTCTCTTCCTAATGACCTTCAATAGTGTCTACATGGCGAATATCCTTTACAGACACCACAAAACAGTCCAGCATGTTCGCAGTACCATTCAGTCTTCACGACGCTTTC
>NW_007737891.1:7096-12741 GCF_000696425.1 Galeopterus variegatus | reverse complement strand
AGTTTGTGTAGTAGAAGCTCAAGGAGATCAAAACCCCTGTTACCTTCGGCAGCTGAGACATGGCACCGTCTGCTAGCTGAAGCCCTGGTAGGAATGTGCCTTGTTCTGGAGCCAGTGAATCACCCTCCCTTTGTCAGGAGGCCCTGCCTGCATTCTACTGCGTTAACACGGGCACTGGTGAAACCAACGCACAGGATGCCTAGAGTCTAGGACAGACAGAAAGAGCATGACTCCAGCATCTGAACTCACACTGCATCCCTCCTCCCCAGGAGAGCAGGTAGACTTCCTGAGCAGAAAATCCACTAAAGTGCAGCAGTTCTCCACATTCACTGCCCATCTTAAATGGCCTGTGGAGGCTGAACCCACGAGTACTTTCATGGCCTACAGCTAGCCTTGTGGCTGCCCTGATTCCTCCCCAAACCCTCCACATGTTTGCATGGTGAACAGCAGGGCCACAATCCCTACTATGTGGAGCCTCAATCACTGTGCCAGACCCAGTAGGGCTGACTCCCTCTGTCTGGAGGCCCTGCCTCCATTCTACTATGCTCATTTGGGCTCTGTGGAGACCACATCACAGGCTTCCTGGAGACTAGTACAGACTGAAAGACTAAGACCCCAGGTCTGAACTCACACAGCACCCCTTCCCAAGGCAGGCATGTATAATGTTGCTGGGCTAAGCTGCAAATATGTTAACTTGCACTAGCTCAACAGATGATTGTGTAGCAGGTTTCCTTTCTAGAGCATAACTCCAGAGAGCAGAGAGCTGCTGGACTCTACATCCTTTACACAGGTTTGATCAGGCTCAGTAGCATAGCCAGTGGCCCACTATAGATCTCCCAGGACCATTGCCTCAGTATATATCTGCTCCCAGACCAACAGCACACTAGGTAGTGGCTCTGACACTCCACGTCAGGTCTCTGCAGAGCTGCTGGCCTCAGCTGTACACTTACAGGCTTGCATCAGGCTCAACAACTGATCAGATGGCCAACTTCAGAACTACCAGGCCATGTAGCATCTGTGCACACCTACACCCAAGCCAGTATTTATTGAATAGCAGCTTTGTCTCCCTACAGCTCACATGTAGAAAGCTACTGGACCCTACAGCTTTCATACAGGCTTGGTTGAGACTCAACGGCTGAGCCAGTGGCATCATACAGAGCTACCAGGACCTTCCACAGCAGTATATATCTGCTCACTGACCAACAGTGATCACTCTTCCCAAAAGAAACTGCTGAGGGCCCCACGACCTGGCCAACAAAGGCACCCACAGGGAACTCCAAGACTGAATACAGTTGATAAGTTGCATGAAGTCTGCACCACTGCACTCATTCAGTTCCAATCTTAAAATGCCCAGTCTAACTGTTAATATAGAATATTGTTGTTTGCCCCCCATGGATTTGTCACCCCTTTTAACCTGGGTGACACAGCTGCAAAGGATTACTCAAAGCCCATCTCTTCTGAACAGTGAGAAGCCCAAAAGTGGTTAACTTTCTCAGAACCCTCAAGCAAGAGGCACTCCTTTCTTGGGAAGTTGACCACAAATTGGAGTTCTATTCCTGCATTTATTCTATAGCAAAGGAAGTAACAGGAAAAGAACTAGGTGGTGTTATAGTTTAACAATGTAGGCTGGCACCTCAGTGAAAACAAGCCAGATGACATTCCAGTAGACAGTTTAAGTGATACACCAGTGAAAGCTTGATCTTAGCAAACATTCCCTTCTTAAAGCAATTTCTCAGTATCTTTACATAACAATCAGTTATGTCTCCTTGAGCCAGCAACCTTGCTGTGTTACAATTCTTTATCTTACACCAGAGACTTTATAGCCTGAGGAAAATTTCCAGTCCTCCACAAAATCAATATTTGAAACTGCAAGGCTTTGGAAAACCAGGCTCTGTGAAGTACATTTACCTTATGAATCCTCTACAGAATATGTCAACAGGAAAGAGTCTCCCTCTTCAAAAGCCGCTCCTAGGATTAAAAGAAGTGACAACACCATGAGATACCTAGATGACAAGGCATAGATTTGAGAATCATGAAAAAACAGGGAAATGGCTCCTCCAAAAGAAGACTAAATTCTCCATTACCAGACCCCAAACCACAGGAAATTGATGAATTACCTGAGGGGAATCTCAAAGGGCAATACTAAGGAAACTCAAAATGATGGGGAAAAAAATTAGAAATCAAAATGAAGTCAAAAAGAAATTCCAGGACATGAATGAGAAACACAACAAAGAGATACGGACAATAAAATAATCAAGCAGAATCATGGAACATTATAATTTACTCAAAGAAATAAACAATAAAACAGAGGGCATAAACAGCAGGCTAGAAAAAGCAAAAGAAAGAACCTCCAAATTAGAAGACAGGCTTTTGGAATTAACTCAATTGGTGTCTGCCCAAATAAGAAAAAGAAAATTTTTTTAAAAATGAAGAAAACCTGTGAAATATTTCTGATAACCTTAAGCATACAAATATCTATTTTATAGGTGTATGAAAATGGAAATAGAAAGGAAAAGGCATTGAAGGCATATTTAATGAAACAATAGCTGAAAACTTCCCAAATATTGGGAGAGATACAGTCTCATAGATCCAAGATGCTAAACAATCCCCTACTCGATTTAACCCTAAAAGAACCTCCCAGAGACACATTATTGTCAAATTATCAAAAGTCAAAGGCAAAGAAAGAATTCTGAAAACAGCAAGGGAAAGCATCAAATTACCTATGAGGGAATCCCCCTCAGACTGACAGCAGACTTCTTAACAGAAACCCTACAGTTTAGAAAACAATGGGAAGATATATGCAAAGTACTAAAGGAAAAACACTGCCAGCTAAAAATACCATACTGAGTAAGGCTGTCCTTCAGAAATGAATGAGATATAGTGTATTTCCTAGAGAAGCAAAAGCTTTGGGAGTTCATCATCACAGGACAAGCCCTACAAGAAATTCTCTAGGGAGTCCTGTGCCTGGAATCCATAAAACAATAATCACCATCATGAATACACAAGAAAGGACAAAACACACTGGTAGAGTAGATACATAAGTGAGAAAGAAAAAGAAACTATATCCTACCACCTCAAAACATCAATGAACACCAAAGACAAACAATAAAAGGGAAAGAAAGGAACAAAAGATATTTAAAGGAATCATACAAAAATCAAGAAAATGCCAGGAGTAAGACAATACCTTTCAATAACAACCCTAAATGCAAATGGATTGAATTCTCCACTCAAAAGACATAGACAGTCTGGATGAGTTAAAACACGAGACCCAGGTACATGCTGCCTACGAGAAACTCACCTCACCTTTAAAGACTCACAGACAAAGAGTGAAGGGATGGAAAAAGTATACCACATAAATGGAAACCAAAAATGAGCATGAGTAGTTAATCTTAAATTGGATAAAATAGACTTTAAATGAAAAGGGACAAAGAAGGCCTTTTTGTAATGATAAAGAGATCTATCCAGCAAGAGGATATTACAGTTGTAAATATATATGTGGACCCAAAATTGGAGCACCCAGGTATAAAAAGCAAACACTATTAGATCTAAAGAGAGAGATAGACCCTCAATGCAATAGTAGCTGGGGACCTCAACACCCCTCTATCCACACTGGATAGATCATCTGGGCAGCAAACCAACAGAGAGACATAGGACTTAAACTGGGCTTTAGACCAATTGGACTTGGTAGACATCTACAGAACATTATATCCAACAACTACAGAGCATACGTTCTTCTCATCAGTACATGGAACATTGTGCAGGGTAGAGCAAGTTAGGTCACAAATAAAATCTAAACACATTTTAAATAATTGAAATCATTTCGGGTATCTTTTCATGCCACAACAGATTAAAATTAGAAATCAATAACAAGTGAAACTTGGGAAAATATACAAATACATGGAAATTAAGCAATGTGCTCCTGAACGACCTATGGGTCAGAGAAGAAATTAACAGGAAATTTAAATATTTCTTGAAACTAATAAAAGTAGAGACATCATACCAAAATCTGTGGATACTGCAAAAGCAGTACTAAGAGGGACTTTTATTGCAATAAAAACTTACTTCAAAAAATGGAATGACTCTGAATAAATAACCTAAAATTACACCTCTAATAAATAGAAAAACAAGAAAATACAATCCTAAAATCAGTAGATAGAAAGAAATGATTAAAATCAGAGCAGAACTAAATGAAATAGAGACTGCCAGAATAATACAAAAGATCAGCAGAACAAAAAGTTGGTAGTTAGAGAAGATAAACAAAATAGAAAAATCATTAGCTAGACTAACTAAAAAAAGAAGAGAAATGACCCAAATAAAAATCAGAAATGAAAAAGGAGACAGTACAACCAATACCACAGAAATGCAAGGAATCATAGGAGCCTATTATGAGCAACTATATTCCAAGAAATTTGAAAACCTGGAGGAAACTGACAGATTTCTGGACT
The DNA here is from genome assembly GCF_000696425.1 of Galeopterus variegatus. NCBI lineage: Eukaryota > Metazoa > Chordata > Mammalia > Dermoptera > Cynocephalidae > Galeopterus > Galeopterus variegatus. The sequence continues at coordinate 8,296 of NW_007737891.1, read as the reverse complement.
TGTACAAACTGCAAGACTGAACCCAGAAGAAACAGAGTACCTGAACAGATCAATGAGCAATCGGATTGAAGCAATAATCAGCAGCTTCCCAACAAAGAAAACCCAGGACCAGATGGCTTCACTGGTGAATTCTACCAAATCTTTAAAGAGGAATTAGTGCCAATCCCTTACAAAGTATCCCCCCAAAATCGAAGCAGAATCCATTTTCCCAATCTCAATCTAAGAAGTCAGCATGACCCTGAACACTTTGGTTTAGAAATAAGCTTTCCTCAAATCCCTGAAAGGCTATGCAAGGAAAAGGAAAGGGGTCTGTGTTTAGGTGAATGAGAAGAGGATTGGAAGGAATGGGGAGATGATGAATCTGGGAGACAGATGGGTCCTTGTTCCTGAATCTAAATCCCAGGGTTGCCTCTTCATGGTGCTCAGATCAGAGAAAGACTCCTGATCTCCTGAGCTTCCCCTCTCTGCTTGTGGTCTCATGATTCCCACAGGTCTGTGAGCAAACCCTAGCTCTGCGGACATCGTCCTCCGAAGGTGGAGAGTTACCTCCTGCAGGAGAAGTGACTCTAGGACTGGTCTGCCCGGTGTAGTAATGCATGGTGCACAATGTGACACATGCCCAACATGGCCCCACCTGCCCATCCTCCCTGCCCTGCCTACTGACTTTCCAGTCAGTTCTAATTTCACCAGGCACTTCATTTCAGTTACACTTAATGGCTTTTCACAGAGGCATCGGGGACAGACAGTGAGACTAAATGACTTCATCCTGGATCAAGCTCCTGACCATATAGATGGGATGGACATTTCTTAGTCTCCAAGGAGGGTGTGAAGTGACATAGGCAGGTGGACTCTGGGACAGTGTGAGTCTCCTACTTTGCACCTTCTACAGACACTGGGTGCTGCACATGCAGCCTCCACTGAGCAGGAAGATGCAGGGCTTTTGGGCATCTGAATGGTGCTATTTCATATGGAGATGCACACATGTAATTTTTACTGTAAATCTAGTTTATATAATGCATTCTGTTAGATATGTAAATGAATGTTTAATTAACTTAATAAACAATCCTGTTTTTTTGTGTGTATATACACATAACAGGAATATTATTCACGTCCATGTTTACATTTAAAGATACACATGCAGGGCCGGCCCGGTGGCGCACTGCTACAGTGCGCTGCTTGGGAGCGTGGCGGTGCTCCCGC
>NW_007737891.1:4816-5837 GCF_000696425.1 Galeopterus variegatus | reverse complement strand
GTTTTGTGAAGATTAAAAATATCGGGAGTAAAGTGCCTGAGCCAATGCCTAATGCAGAGCACAGCTGGGTTATTCTATCATTTAGTTTCTATTGTGTCCCAACTATGGGCCTGCCAGGCCCTAGTCTGGGCCCTGGATATGGAGATGAAAAGGGCGGTGTCCCTGCCCTCAAGGAGCACACTTTCTATGGGGATAACAGAAGTGAAAATAGACACAACAGCACAGCATGATGTGTGCTGGGCCTGGGCAAGGGGCAGGGGCTGTGGGATCCCAGAGGAGGTGCTCATATGTGGGCTATCAGGGAGGGCTTCACAGAAGATGTGGAAATGGTATTCCTCATGGAGAATGTGTAGGAATCATTTTCCAGAGCGAGATGGCAGGAGGGTGACTCAGGTAGATGTGCCTGCTGAGAGGTCCCAAGGAGGGTGTGGGCATGTGTGCTTTGGGAATAGCCAAGAATTTGGGTATGGGGGGACACTTGATGGACTAGATAGGATTCCAGTTTCCAGGCTAAGCTTTTCTGCCAAATTACTGTGTTTCTTTGGAAACCAATAAAATGAAAAATACAAAAGCAAACAATCAAAAAATCATTCCCAGGCCCAAGTCTGTCTCCTCTTGGACATTAAAAAGTTGAATAACACACTTTCAAGGCTTTGTTTAGTTCTATGAGGCCATGGAGTGACAAGTTACATATGTCGCATGAGCAGGCTCTGACATGGTGACCGAATTCCTGACAATGCCTTTTAAAGGTCACCTCATCAAGATTTCTTTAATCATTATAATAGAGGTTTCCTTCTCTTCTTACTTAATAAAAAGAAAAGGAAATTAAATTTAACTTCAACCCCTCAAGATACCCAATTAATTAAACCAGTTTGGGAGGACAACTCAGCAGCACATGGAAACGTAAAGTTCTCACATCCTTGATGACTTCGTCTCGCACTAAACTCCTAGTGATGAGGTTCCGGCAGGTACTGAACACCTGCTGTGTGTCGGGTGCTGTTCTAGGCCCCGGGGCACATGG
>NW_007737891.1:3392-3745 GCF_000696425.1 Galeopterus variegatus | reverse complement strand
CCAATTGTGCATTAAATCTAAAAAAGTGTGTGAAAACTCTCCATTTACATACAAATTAGATCAACTCACTGCCCCGTCCTCCCCTACTGGTAGCCTGTCTTGAAGACTCTGCCATTACCTGGAGGTAAATACTGTTTGTGTCCATCACTACTACCCATTTATACACAAGGTTTGAAATTACGTGAAAAATTATAAAACATACAATGAGGCAAGAAACTGTGACCCATGGTCATGTGAGGAAACAATTGGTGGAAACAGAACCAGAGATTTTCGAGATGTTCATCTTTAAAACTATAAGACAGATACTATAAATTAAATATAAAAAATATGTCACAGTTGTAAATGGTATGATG
>NW_007737891.1:1532-2790 GCF_000696425.1 Galeopterus variegatus | reverse complement strand
CAGAAGCAGCATCTGCTCTATGACAATATTGGGGGACCTGATCAACAGAGCAACCATTACTCTTTCAGAAGGAGAGAAAATATCTAGGGTGATTAGAGGGGGAAGGGGGAGAGATTGGACAAGGGGCATAAAGAATAATTACGATTTGTAAAAATATATATGCTAGTAATATTGATTTGATCAGCATAGCTCATTGTCGAACCCCCAAAATATGTATAATCAGTTTTGATTGAATAAAAACTGAAAAAAGAAAAAGACTTAATGGCTGAGGGTTTTAGGATTGCTGGAAGCTATCAATGCACAAAGGTAAAATAACTCCAACCGGGATAAGTACACAGAAAGACACAACTATGCACGTTATAGTCAAAATATTAAAACAAATAGAAAGACACAATCATAAAATAAGCCAGAGGAAAGGCACATTACATAGAAGGAAACAACACAAACACAGGCAGATTTCTCATTAGAAACAATGGAAGGCAAAACAATGGGATCATATCTGTAAAATATCGTAGGAAAAAAAGAACTGCAAATTCAGAATGCTAAATTGATCAAAAATATTTATAAATGGAGACAAAACAAAGATATTTTCCAACAGGTGAAAACTGAGAATTCATATTCAGCCTATTTGCACAATAAGAAATGCTGAAAGAAGTTCTTAAGCTTGAAGGACGAGGTTGCCAGAAGGCAGCCCAGATCCACAGCTGGGAAAAGAAAAATGAGAAAAGGAAAATATGTAAATTAATACAGAGCACCTTTTTATTATCTGTTTAGTTGCACGTGTGCACATGTGCACTCACATGCACAGGCTGTTGGCTGTTAAAAAATAATGACATATTACAGATTTTAAATATTTAAAATATGCATTATGATAAGGGCACAAGTTATAAAATATATTACAATAAATGAAATTAGACTCAGGACTCATATTATTATAAAAGCAGTATAATGCTATTTAAACGTAGACTATGATGTCTTAAAGTATATATTTTAATCCCTAGAGCAACCACAACAAAATAAAACAAAGAACTAGAGTTTAAAGGTCAATACAGAGTAAATTTATTTATTTTTAATTTTTGAATTGAATTTTAAGTGTCATTATTAGCATATTTATTATTACACATCAACATTTTTCTGTCCTTCCCCAAGCCCATCCCTCCCTCCCTCAATCTCTATTAAGCTTATGTTTGTTCTCTCCTGAAAGTTCAATGAATTGTCATCCTCCCTTCCTCCCTTCCTCCCTTCCTCCCTTCCTCCC
>NW_007737891.1:0-610 GCF_000696425.1 Galeopterus variegatus | reverse complement strand
ACACCCCTCTCTCAGTGTTAGATCTTTCAGGCAACAAATCAAGAAAGAAACACAGGATTTACACTACTCTTTGGACCGTTTGGACCTGGCAGGCATCTACAGAACATTTTATCCAACAACTAGGGAATATCCATTCTACTCATCAGCACATGGAACATTCTGCAGAATACACCACACACTAGGTCATGAATCAAGTCTTGGCAAATTTTAAAAAATTGAAGTTATCCCAAGTATCTTTTCAGACCACAATGGATTAAAACTGGAAATCAATAACAAGCAGAATTCTGGAAATGACTCAAGGGCATGGAAACTGAACAATGGACTCCTGAACAACACATTGGACCAAGTAGAAAGTAAACAGGAAATCAAAAAATTTCTTGAATCATCCTGAGGGAAAATCCTCTCCACCTGTGAAACTGTGAAAATGAGCAAGTTGTGTACTTACATAATACAGTGGTAGGACAGGCACAGTGTGGACATTCCAGTTCCAAAAGGAGGAATAGAACAAAAGAAAGGGGTGACAGGTCCCAAGTAAGTTCAAAAGCAAGGAAGGAAAATCCTATGAGATCTTAAGTCTGTAGAATAATTTTCCTTTTTAGTTCTCTACTCT
>NW_007737890.1:4239-48965 GCF_000696425.1 Galeopterus variegatus | reverse complement strand
CACTCAGGATCGCGCTGTGTCCCGACACGGGTGCTCCATTCCCGCCGCCATTTTCCTCTCTCCAGAAGCAACTCTTTTCTATGTCACAGGACCCTTAGTCAGTCCAGGCAATGACGAAGCTGATGCCTTGGCTAAGGTAAGATGGCTGAGGAGAGCCCCAGTTGCTGATGTAGCCCAATGGTTACACCAATGAATACAGCATGCTGGCAGCAAAGCCATGTGGATGGCAGCTCAAAGATGGGCCCTGCCTATAAAATCGGAAGATGTAGTGAATGCCTGTCATGCTTGTCCAGTGTGTGCTCAAGAGAGTCCACACACCAGGTGGATGCCCCATACAGATGGGCAAATAACTCAAGGAAGGTTTCCCCTGACTCAATGTCAAGTGGACTTTGTTGGACCACTGCCTAGGTCAGAGAATTTCAGATACATCTTCACTGCTATTGATATGGCTACTGGTCTTCTGTTTGTATGGCCTTGTAAGGCTCCAGACCAAGTAAACACTGAAGCCATTGAATACCCTTACAGCTATGTATGGCCAGCCTGTAGTCATAGAGAGTGATAATGGAACCCACTTTACTGGCCATGGGGTTCAGAGGTGGGCCTCCCAGTTGTCCATTCAGTGGCAGTTACATGTGCCATATCATCCCCAGGCAGAGGGAATGATTGAACAGTACAATGGTCTTTTAAAAAAGGGACTAAGGCTATCTACCCAACCCCATCCCTGAAGGGGTGGGCAGGGTGATTATGGCTAACAGTCAGAATTCTAAATGAGAGACCCCACAAGGGTGGACCCTCTCCAGTGGAAGCTCTGTTGCATGGGGCTGCAGCACCTATACAGCTGCAAATCACTACTAAAGATAAGCTTTTGAAGCCAGGATATGGCAAGAATGTAAATATTCTCTTACCAGCCCCAACCTGTTTACAACGGTGATAGATAATACAATGGGAATGCCCTTGGAGAATAAAAGCCCCCCATATACACTGGGTAGGTCTAATAGGGCCTTGGGGAAAAGGATTAGAGGAAGACTTGCAAGTTTTACCTTGGGTGACAAGTACCTGGCCTCCTCGAATAAATGTGACATGGCCTAGAACAGTTAAGTGCTCTATTCCAAAGGGCACATTTGTATTATCATTATGGCCAATTATGAATTCCCCTATACTGTTACATGTAGAACCTATAGATCCAAAAGTGTTTGCAGATAAAGTATAGTATCATAGGCCAGGTAAGATATGAGTTCCTACAACCATCCTTTCTCAGAATGGCAAACTGGCATCTATCTTACCAGAGGGGTGAGAACTTCCCCTATTGGTACAAATAACCCTTCTGTCTTTTTGCCCATAGTGTTCTGGCTGCAGGCACTGCACCAGAGTCAACTGGGTACATACATACTTTGGCATGATCATCTACTGAATATGCTTTGAACTGCCCATTAGTATGACTGCAGGATTCCCTTGGAGGATCAAACCAGTGGTGACTACTAACCAGACATATGTGGCTAATAGTTAAAAGGACAGAACTACAAGCCTTAAGGCACATTGAATGGACAATAGGTTATGTAAATGTAAGGGTCATTTATCCTCACTAAGGGAACATCGCAGAAGATTCTGAACATGTAGATTATGGTGAGGGATCAGGTTCCCTCACCTTAGGCCTAGTTGGGGGTGGTGCAGCACATTCTTTGTATATAAGTTGTGTATGGGTGGAGTTAGTGCAGATGTGCAGTGCCGCATCGTGGCTGGTGACTGCCTCAGGTGGCTGCTGTGTGCAGCCATTCTGTCAAACCTATGTCTTCCAAGGACCTTTTTGGCCAGTTATGTAGCTCATAGACCTGTGTGTGAGGGGACTGGGGACCCAGCCTTGCATGTGAAGGGTTTGTGACCCAGTCTTTGAATGGGCTTAAGGGGTCTGTGAGCTCCAGACTCAGCCCTAGCTTGACAATTGACCCAGTCGGCAGGATTATGGGCAGGTAAATGAGTGCAACATGAGGGCTGTGCCCTCATGAATAGATTAATCCAGTCATGGACTGATGGATTAATGTGTTAATGGATAAGTGGGTTATCATGGGAGATCATGGCTGTATAAGGAGAGGAAGAAGCGTGTTAGCACACTCTCAACCCTCTTGCCGTGTGATATCCTGTGCTGACCTGGAACTCTGCAGAGTCCTCACCAAGACAAAGGCCCTTGCCAGATGTACCCCTCGACCACGGACTTCCCAGCCTCCAAAACTGTAAGAAATAAGTTTCGTTTCTTGATAAATTTCTCAGTTTCAGGCATTGTGTTATAAGCTACAGAAAGTGAACTAATACATATATTTACAATATAAATAAATATAATAAAATATAATCACAGCAGCTATGGCAAATGGAATTTCATAAAGAAAAAGAATAACTGTTCAATCATCAGACATACTACATGCCATCATTATTAGCTTGAAGTCAGAAAGGTTCAAATCTCAGGACCCAGATGGGCTCAGAGGTTGTGGAAGATTCTGAACAGAGGGACATGAGTAAGGCCATTTTATTTTAATCATATGCTAAATAAGAAGCCAAAAGTTGGCCCCATTATTTTTTCACCAAAAGCTATATACAAAGAGATTGTAAATTAGCTTTTTAGAACGTATGCTCTATACGTTAATGTTGTACTTTATACTAAAAATTGTTTTTTCTAGCTCAGTTGGTTAGAGCACGGTGTTATAATACCAATATCAAGGGTTTGGATCCCCTTACTGGCCAGCCACAAAAACAAAAACAAAAACAAAATCAAAAAGAAAGAAAATTGTTTCCTCTGTGCATATACTTCTTTTTCCATAAGAAAACATTGAGTCACAGACAAATATGTAATGGACTGAATTATTTTTTAATTGAACTGTTAGTTTATGGTTTCACAAAGAAAGGCTTTAAACATGGGGCCAGTAACTATAGAATCTACTCATCTTAAAATAATGAATTATACCACAAATATTACATGGCACATACAAAGTTTTAATATACTGTCCACAATAATTCTGAAACATTTGCAAGCATTATAATTTACCTAAAAATACAGCCCTATATAGTATAAAATGGCAGTTCCCAGATCTTGCTCAATTTCTCTTACAATTATTTGGGAAGGATGTCCAGATAGCTGAACCTAATGGAGGTTTTCGAAGTCTGCATGTTCTCAAAAATGCCCAAGGAAAAAAGATATAAAAAAAAAAAAAACAAATAAAACACTTCTTTTGTGATAAGCAAAGGAAATACAAAGGTAAATTTTCAAAATGTCTATTAGTAAAAAAGAAAAGAAACATCAAATTCTAGAAAGCCATTTTTCACTTTCCTGTCACAAGCCTCTGCAACAAGCAAAAGTGGTTTGGAAAAATGGCTTTTGGGACAAGGTTTCAGGACAAGATAGCATAGATTAAATTTTCTCTGTTCCTCTCCTCTAAATACAACAAACTGCCCTGTAAATAATTCAACAATCATAAAAGGACTGACTCCAGACTCTACAGTTGGAAAGAGGAAGGAAACTGATTGGAAACCTCAGGAATGACACTGCAATGAGTTTCCTGGGCTTTCTTTTTCTCTCTCGTGTATTCCAGACTGGGCTTCAACACAGAAACATTAAACCATCTTCTTACTCCACACAAGGTGGTCACTGGCAGCCCTTCTGCTGGTACTGGCAGCCCTAGCAGGTCTGTTGTCTTGCAACCCTTCACTCAACAGCACAGTCACCCAAACCAAGAAGCTTCTGGACCTTCTGCGGTGGCAGAAAGTGAACCAGAACTGAGATCCTCCATCCAGTCACAGAGAGCCACACAGACACACAGTTCTTGGCATTCTATGAGCAGTAGTATGCTCTTGCCTTCCAAAGCACACCAACAAAATAGAGTGGGAAGGTGGCAGGAGAACAGACCAAGGAAACTGCTCTCCAATCAGAGGCCTGGCATTCCCAGGCACCATCTACCTAAAGACATCAGGAAGTCTAGAGAAGCATTTTCTGCCCCAGCAGAAACCATCAGTAGGAATACAACTGAAATTCATATGAAGCTAAAAGAACAAAGCAGAAGAGAAGAGTATTGTAAGGGTTCAGACAACTAAATAGTCACTAAAACTATAGCCCACAAAAGTAGGACAGATCCTACAGACTAAGCCCAAACAGGGTGACTGCATGCTAAAATAAAAGACTTAAATAGAGTCCAGAGCTTCTGAACACAATATTCAAAATGTCCATGATATAATCTAAAATGACTTCATATTACAACTACGGAAATCACAACTTGAATGAGAAAAGACAACACATATCAGTATCAAGATGATTCAGATGCTGGAATATCTGACATAGATTTTAAAGGAGCCACCAAAAAATTGCTTCAAATAATTATTAAGTCCCTTGAAAGAATTTTTTTTTAATTAGAAAACTTCAGAAAATAAACAAAGCTATTTAAAAAGGAACCAAATGGAAATTTTAGAACAGAAAAATACAATAGCTAAAATTAAAAACTTGCTCAATGGTAAAGTAGAGATAAAAGACGACAAAATCAGTGAACTTGAAGACAGATGAGTAGAATGTACTAAATCTAAACAGCAGAGAAAAATAGCTGGAAAAATAAAATGAACAGTGTCTTAGGGACCTAGGGACAATAGCAAAAGATCTAACATTCATAACATTTGTGTTGCTGAAGGAGAATAGAAAGAATATTTCTTATAAAACCCTGAGTAACCCTATGTCTATTAAAGTCATTGAATTTATAAATAAATACTTTCTCACAAAGAAAACTTATAACCCAGAAGTCTTCAATACTGAAATATTATCAAACATTTAAGGAAGAAAATATGGCGATAGCATACAAATTCCCCAAGAAAGCAGAAGAGGAGAAAACACGTCCCAACATGTTTTGAGACTGACATTAATGACAGAGAAAAACAAAAAAACCCACAGACCAAAATCACTAATGTACATAGAAGTTTCTAAACAACTCAACAAAATATTACCAAATCAAATCCAACAAATATAAAATGATAACACATGATGAAATGGGGTTTATCCCAAGAATGAAAGGTTGGTTCAACATACAAAAATTGAACTATACAACTAACCATATTAGCAGTCTAAATAAGAAAAATCATAAGATCATCTCAATAGATACAGAAAAAACATGTTTTCTAATTGATGCTCAGAAAGCTAGCAATAGAATAAAACTTTCTCAAACTAGCAGGTACCTACAAAAAAACGCTTACAGCAAATATCATACCTAACAGTGAAAAAAAAAAAAAAGGAATTATATCCTCCTAAGATAGGAAACAAGTCATGGGATAACCACACTCTCATCATTTATATCTATCATTGTGCTGGAGGTCCTATCCAGTACAATAAGAAAAATAAATAAATAAATAACAAAAAGCATGTAGATAGAAAAGAAAGAAGCAAAAATGTATTCTCAGCATGACTATCTATGTAGAAATGCTGAATAAATCTACAGAAAACTGCTAGAACTAATAAGTGAGATTAGCGAGGTTACAGAATGAAAGGTAATATACACAAAATCAATCGTTCTATTTACAAGCGATCAATTATTAGATATTATTTTAATACTATTTACAATAGCATCAAAACATGAAATATGTAAGTATGAATTTAACAGGACAATTTAAGACATGTACACTCAAAACTATAAGACACTATTGGGAGAAATTTTAAAAACATAACTACATTGAAAGAATACTGTGTTCATTGATACTAATTCAGAAAACTTAGTATTGTTACGATCTCATATCCCACAACTTGTTCTATAGATTCAGTGCAACTCCAGTCAATATCCCAGCATGCTTATTTGTAGATATTGACTAGTCTAAAATTTACATGGGAATTCAAAGCACCCAGAAGAGCAAAAAAATTTTTGAAAAAGAACAGAGGGCTCACACCACTTGATTTCAGTAATTACTATAAAACTTCAGTTCTGGAACTGCTCCACAACATTTAGAGCATGGTACTTTGGCTTTACTTTCAGTTCTATGATATCTCCAAAGTTCTACCAAATGTATTATTTTTTCCGCTAAGATTAGCCATGGTCAGGTTTTTTTTTTCATGTAATCATTATAATCAACCAGCTACAATCAGTTTATGAGGTGAAGTCAGATGAACTGAGAGCTCCGTGTTGTGCTCAATACTGAATAATAAAAAATTGTCATTTCCAAATACAGTGAGATAATGCTCTCTCTGGGACATTTTAATGAAAACAGTACAAAACATCATCAGAAATACTGTCATTCAATGTGCCCAGCTTTGTAAATGACTCACCAGACTCTAGTGTTCCCCCTTCAAGTGTATTTTTCATACAATAGCAAATCCATTTTCCTTAAACTCCTTTGTCTGTGGAATCATAGAATGGTAGAGCTGAAGAAAGCCTCAGAAGTCATCTAGTCCAATTTCCTGATATAAGGTAAGAATCTGACATGTAAGTGGTGAAATGGCACGTGCAAGGCCAACAAGTGACTTCCAGTAGTGCTAGGCCACAAGCCAAGCCTCTGTCTCTCTCCCCCCCCCCCCCATTCAGAACTCTTCAGGGGCTCTGTGCTGCCCGGTTTATTAAATGTAAATTCCTTGGCCTAATTTCAAGGCTTTTCCACAGGGTATTTCTTACTTCTCCAAATATTTTGCCTGCCCTCTTCTATATAATAACATCTATTTTTTCCTCTACCTGGTAAGATTATTTTTTCTACACTGTGATGCTCATTTCTACCTGTTTACCATTATAATTATTCTTCCTCTTGCATATTTATATTTTTCCAAGAACACGAAAATTTAACATAATCGCTTTGAAGCAAACCTTTTGGTAAAGAGACATCAAAACACCAAAGTCAAAATAGAAAATCAGTTGTTATGTTTTAGTCTAAGAAATATGAACAATGGAAATCTGAATGCTCACCACATTCTTAAACCTAAACATTTCCCTTAGTTACTATCCTGATGGGAAATTCAAAGATGAATTAAATAAGCCACTTTTGCAAGTTACTTGGAAATTTTCAGTGTGATAAGGCAAACATTTTGTGAGCTGCCAAAATAGCCCTCAGTCAAATGGCTGCAACTAAATGCCATATATCCATTATCTTGAAATCTCTCTCAGATAATCCTGTTATGATTGATTTATTAAATTTTAATCTGGGAAGGTAGAGAGAGCAAAGAAGTAGTGAAAAGATACATTTCATAAGGGAATTTGATCTTATTTATTTCAATATTTTTATAACTTATTTTATAGTTTATTTGTATTTTTATACAAGTCAACCTATGCAAGAGACAAAATGGTAACTGGCTTATGCAAGAAAATACAGAGGACAGTGATTTTCTTTCCTTCTTTCTTATTATACATACAGAATGACAACCTGGTAAAAGATCCCAAGGTATTAACAAAATGTTAGAGTCTATTTGAGCCATATGTGTGACTGCTACCCAGGAAAACACCATCAAATTGCCCTGGGAAGTGCTTCCCAAAGGTCTAGCAGGACTTTAGCATTTTTATAATCACAGAGAAGGGGAGAGAAAAGGGGAAGAGAGAGGACAGCCCCTTAATCAGTACAATTGGCTTTTTTATTGGTTACATAGCATCATATGGACTAATGACAGATTCTCAGTTGCATCCTAGCTACAGATGTATGACTGGGGGTCACAAGATACATTTTCAACATTCTTAGGTTAATACAACGTTTTAGACATTGGTAAGTCTGGTTTTAAGTTAAAATAGCTTTGTAACAGTTCCAGAATGTGTGGACATGGCTGTCACCTCATTCCAGATTTCCCAAGGCTATTAGGAATTTAGCTGACCTCATTCAGAGCAGATTTCTAATTTATAAACACACACACCTGCACACAAACACACAGAGGATGAAAAAACCCCTTTTCTTCTACTCTTCTAAGTTCATGGCTGGGCCCTCTGTAGCACAGGCAGATTAACCAGAGAAAAATAGAAGTTTACTAAGAGGTCTGATGTCTTCAACATGGCAAAATAGACAATCCTGGCCTCACTCTTGTCCATAAGGTATTAACTAACAACTATAAAAACACAAAAACTGCCATCCTGAAAATACTGGAACTTGGGGAAAGAGGCGGAGAAATCATCTGAATCTGTGATGGTGTGGAAAGCAATGAATGGGAGGAGAAATCACTCCAATCAAACCCAGCCCTGATGCAACTGAGACCAGCATAGCACAGCTCATGAAGCAGCTACCTGGAGTTGGAAAAGCTGCAGCAAATCCCCTGTGGGAAGCTACTTGGAATCTGCAGAGAAGAATGGTTTTCTGACCACTGACAAAACAAACAAAAAAAATCACTTCAGGGTACACCATCCCAGATCCCAGGCCAGCAAAGCTGCTCACCAGTTTCCCCAGTGAGCTCAAAGACAGAAAACTCAAAATTATTTAATCAAAGGAGCAAAAAGAAAAAATAATAAGAAAAAATGAAACAGAATTGTGGCAATTATGTGACTCTTTCAAAGGAAATAACATCTGCATAATAGGAGTACCCGAAGGAGACAATAAAGGAAGAGACCTGGAAATCATATTTAAGGAAATAATGGCTGAGAATTTCCCACCTATGGAGAAAGATGACAGCATCCTGGTACAGGAAGCTCAGAGGTCACCAATTGTTAGAGGGTAAACAAAACCAATGCCATTTTGTGCCCCACCTGCCATGTCAACTCCTACATAATCTCACTGACCAGTTAGACCTTAATCTTAGGGCCAGGTGTAAAAGAAGCATAGGTTTCAGTGACTATATGATTTATTATGCAAGATTGAATCAATGGTCTGAGCACTAAAATCACAAGGCCCCCCACATCATGGATTACAAGACACCTGGTGGATGATGTTATTACCTGATTTTTCTTAAGATGTTTACTTGAAGTTATACTGAGTAACAGGGACTTTTGCTATATAAGCTTTGTCTAGCCTACAGAGAGAGAGAGAACTCACATCTGCTGACTTCTGATTCTTCATTGTGTCCAGGCTTTCCTGTCTACAAGTCATTCAATTAATAAAATCTCTGATTACAGAATGAAACTTCCCACTTCCTTCTTTGGTCCCCAAGTACCTTCTCAAAATGGGAGAGCATTGTACTTGAACCCCCTTCACAAACACAAATCAAATTCAAATCAAAGGGGAAAACTTCAAGGCAGATCATAATCAACTTATCAAAAACCAAAGACAAAGAAAGAATACTAAAAAAAAAAAAAAAAAAAAAAAAAATTGAAAAATCAAAGGGGAAAACTTCAAGGCAGATCATAATCAACTTATCAAAAACCAAAGACAAAGAAAGAATACTAAAAAAAAAAAAAAAAAAAAAACAAGAGAAAAGAAACACATAACATTCAATAGAGCCCCAATACAGCTCTCAGCAGATTTCACAGTAGAAACCGTACAGGCCAGGAGAGAGTGGGATGACATATTCGAAGTGCTAAGGAAAAAAAAAAAAAAAAAGATTATCAACCAAGGACGCTAGATCCAGCAAAACTAATCTTCAAATACAAAAAAGAAATAAAGTCTTTCCCAAATAAACAAAAGCTAAGGGAATTCATCAACACCAGACCTGCCTTATGAGAAACCTTAAAAGGAGTTCTTCAAGCTGAAAGCATATGATGCTAAAGTGTAACAAGAAAACATTTGAAGTTACAAAACTCACTAGTAAAGTAAGTACACAGGCAATCTCAGAATACTCCAGTGTTTTAAGGGTAATAAATAAACTACTTATATCCTTAATATAAAGACTAAAGAAGAAACCTAAGAAGATAATAACAAATTTAACAACTGTATAAGAGATAGCCAGTATTAAAAGTTATACCTTAAAACAACAAAATGTCAGAAAGTGTGAGAATTGACATCAAAGCATAGAGTTGGCTTTGGTATTTTCTTTTTTCTTAGCAATCAAGGTCAAGTTGTTACTAGTTTTTAAAAGTCTGTTATATCTATAACACATTTTTTGTAAGTCTCATGGTAAATATAACACAAGCATCTAAAATAGACATACTAGGAACCCCAGCTCGGGCCAGTCCCCACTGTCCAGAATTGGCAGTCCCTTTGGAATCCAGGCAAGACATTGGGATGGAACGAGTGGACCATGATACCCCTGCCACAATGACTAAACACCAAAGGAAAGACACCAGAAATATGAAAAATCAAGAAAGTATGACACCACCAAAAGAAAATAATAACTCTCAAGCTCTAGATCCTATAGAACAGGAAGTCCTTGAAATGACTGATAAGGAATTTCGAGCAACAATTCTTAAGAAACTAAATGACATACAAGAAAGGAAACTAAATGAGATACAAGAAAACTCACTTAGACAACACAATGAAATGAGAAAAAAACACAGGACTAAAAGAAGAAATATACAGAGAAATCAATGCCCTGAAAAGAACGTAGCAGAGCTTGTGGAGTTGAAGGACTCATTCAACGAAATGAAAAACACACCAGAGAGTCTAATCAGCAGGCTAGAACAAGTGGAAGAAAGAATTTCTGACCTTAAAGACAGGCTGTTTGAATTAACAGAGACAGACCAAAAAAAAAAAAAAAAAAAAAAAAAAAAAAAAAAAAAAAAAAGAAAGAAAGAAAGAAAAAACATTTTTAAAAATTGAAGTAAATCTGAGAGAGATAACAGAAACCTTAAGTACTCACATATCTGAATCATGGAATTCCAGAAGGGGAGGAAAAAGGAAATGTCATTGAAAACATATTCAATGAAATAATAGCAGAAAACTTCCCAGGTATAGGGAAAGCCACAGATCTTCAGATTCAGGAGGCCTAAAGATACCCAAACATATTCAACCCAAAAAGGTCCTCTCCTAGATATGTTATGCTCAGACTGGCAAAACTCAAAAACAAAAAGAGAATCTTAAAAGCAAAAAGAGAGAAGCATCAAGTCGCCTATAAGGGAGCCCCAATCAGACTAACATCAGACTTTTCATCAGAAACCTTAAAGGCCAGAAAAGAATGGGATGATACACTCAAAATACTAAAGGCAAAAATTGCCAGCCAAGAATATTTTACCCAGCAAGGCTATCCTTCTGAAATGAAGGACTGATAGTATATTTCTCAGCAAACAAAAACTGTAGGAGTTCACTTCCACACAACCAGCCTTACAAGAAATTCTCAAGGGAGTACTGGGTCTGTTCCCTGAAAAACTGCCATTACTCCCATTAATACCCAAGAAAAACAAAACCCACCAGTAAAACAAAAAATGCTAATTATAAAGAAAAAAATAGTGTATCTACCACCCCAAGAAACCAACAAACACAGAAGACAAACAGTAAATGTGAACGAAGGGAATAAAAGACACTTAAGACATCTAAACAAAAATCAGTAAAATGCCAGGAGTAAATCAACACCTTTCAATAACAAGTCTAAATGTAAAAGCATTAAATTCACCACTCAAAAGACACAGACTGACTGACTGGATTAAAAGGATGGACCCAACAATATGCTGCCTTCAAGTGACTCACCTCACCTGTAAAGGCACACATAGACTAAGAATAAAAGGATGGAAAAAGATATGCCATGTAAATAGAAATGAAAAATGAGCTGGAGTAGCTATTCTTATATCAGATAAAATAGACTTTAAACCAAAAACCATAAAAAGAGATAAAGAAGGCCACTATATAATGATAAAAGGATCTAGCCATCAAGAATACATAACAATCATAAATATATATGCACCCAACATCAGAGCAGCCAGATTTATAAAGCAAACACTATTAGACCTAAAGAATGAGATAGACACTAATACCATAATAGTGGAGACCTGAACATCCCACTCTCAAAATTGGACAGATCATCTAGGAAAAAAAATAAATAGAGAAAAAAAAAAACAAGATCTAAACAACACTTTAGACCAATTGGACTTGGCAGATGTCTACAGAACATTCCATCCAACAACCTCAGAATATTCATTCTTCTCATCAGCACATGGAATATTCTCCAGGGTAGACCACGTGTTAGGCCACAAATCAAGTCGTAACAAATTCAAAAAAATTGGAATTATTCCATGTATTTTTTCAGATCACAATGGATTAAAATCAGAAAACAATAAGAAATGAAACTCTGGAAACTATAGAAACACATGGAAATTAAACAACATTCTACTTAACAACATGGGTCCAAGAAGAAATTGAACAGGAAAACAAAAAATTTCTTGAAACTAATGAAAATAATGACACATCATACCAAAACCTGTGGATACTGCAAAAGCAGTACTAAGGGGGGAAATTTATCACATTAAATGCTTACTTCAGAAGAGTGGAAAGATGGCAAGTAAACAAGCTAACACTTCACACTTAAGAACTAGAAAAACAAGAACAATCCAAATCCAAAGTTAGTAGAAGGAAAGAAATAAGATTAGAGCAGAACTAAATAAAATAGAAACCCAAAAAATGATACATGAGATCAATAAAACAAAAAGTTTTTTATTGATCTCATGATACATGAGATCAATAAAACAAAAAGATAAATAAAACTGGCAAACCTTAAGCAAGGCTAACTAAGAAAAGAAGAGAGAAGACCCAAATAGCAAAAATTAGAAATGAAAAAGGTGATATTACAACTTATACCTCTGAAATATAAGGAATCATTAGAGAATACAATAAAAAACTCTATGCCAATGAATTTGAAAATCTGAAGGAAATGAGTGAATTTCTGGACACATACAAACTATCAAAACTGAGCCAAGAAAATATAGAAAATCTGAACAGACCAATAACAATAAAAGAGATTGAAGCTGTTAACAGAAGTATCCCAACAAAGAAAAGCCTAGGACTGGACAGACTCACTGCAGAGTTCTACCAAACCTTCAAAGAGGAATTGATCCCAATTCTCTACAAACTATTGCAAAAGATTGGAAATGAGGCCATTCTTCCAAACTCATTCTATGAGGCAAATATCACCCTGATACCAAAACCAGACAAAGATACAAAAAAAAAAGAAAATCACAGGCCAATTTCCTTGATGAATATAGACACAAAAAAAACTCAATAAAATGCTAACTAACTGAATACAGCAACACATATGCAAAATTATATACCATGATCAAGTGGAATTCATCCCAGGGATGCAAGGTTGGTTCAACATATGCAAATCAATAAATGTGATACACCACATTAATAAAATCAAAGACAAAAACCATATGATGATCTCTATAGATACTGAAAAAGCATTTGACAAAATTCGACATTCATTCATGATAAGACTATCAACAAGTTAGGTATAGATGGAAAGTGTCTCAACACAATTAAAGCCATATATGATAAGTCCACTGCCAATATCATCCTGAATGATGATATCATCCTTAAGAACAGGAACTAGACAAGGATGCCCACTCTCACCACTCCTATTCAACATAATGTTGGAAGTACTAGCCAGAGCAATCAGAGAAGAGAAGGAAATAAAGGGCATCCAGATTGAAAAAGATAAAGTCAAACTGTCCCTGTTTGTTAATGATATGATCCGATATATTGACCAGCCTAAAGCCTGTACAAAAAAAAAAATCATAGAGTTGATAAATGATTTCAACAAGGTTGCAGGACACAAAATCAACCCACAAAAATCAGTAGCATTTCTGTGCTAAAACAGTGAACATGCAGAAAAAGAAATCAAGAAAGCTAGCCCATTTACAATAGCCAACAACAAAATAAAATATTTAGGAATACAGTTTATCAAGGATGTGAAAAATCTCTATGAAGAGAACTACAAACCACTGTTGAGAGAAATTAAAGAGGACACAAGAAGATGGAAAGATATCCCATGACCTTGGATAGGAAGAATTAACATTGTGCAAATGTCCATATTACCCAAAGTGATCTATAGATTTAATGCAATCCCTCAAATATCCAATGACATTTTTCTCAGAAATAGAAAAATCTATCCAGACATTTATATGGAATAACAAAAGAAAACAAACAGCCAAAGCAATCCTGAACAAAAAAGTAATGCTGAAGGTGTAAAACTACCTGACTTTAAACTATGCTCCAAAGCTATAATAACCAAAACAGCATGGTACTGGCATAAAAACAGCCACACAGGTCAATGGAATAAAATAGAGAACCCAGAATCAACCCATATACCTACAGCCATCTGGTCTTTGACAAAGGGAGCAAGTCTACAAGTCTACACACTGGGGAAGAGACTGCCTCTTCAACAAATGGTGTTGGGAAAACTGGATATTCATATACAGAAGAATGAAACTAGACCTGTACCTCTCACCATATACCAAAATCAACTCAAAATGGATTAAATAATTAAATATACATCCAGAAACAATAAAACTTCTTAAAGAAAACATAGGGGAAACACTCCAGGAAGTAGGAGTGGGTACAGACTTCATGAATATGACCCCAAAAGCACAGACAACCAAAGGAAAAAAAACAAATGGGATTATATCAAACTTACAATTTTCTACACAGCAAAAGAAACAATCAGCAGAGTGAAAAGACAACCAATAGAATGGGAGAAAATATTGTAAAATATACATCTGACAAAGGATTAATATCCAGAATATACAGGGAACTCAAACAACTTTACAGCAAATGAACAAATAATCCAATTAAAAAATAGGTAAAGGAGCTGAATAGGCATTTCTCAAAGGAAGATATACCAATAGCCAGCGGACACATGAAAAAATGCTCAACATCACTCAGCATTTGAGAAATTCAAATCAAAACCACTTTGAGATACCATCTCACTCCAGTTAGGATGGCTAATATCCAAAAAAACTGAGAATAATAAATGCTGGTGAGGTTGTGGAGAAAAAGGAACTCTCTGACACTGTTGGTTATATTGCAAAATGGTGCAGCCTCTATGGAAAATGTTGTGGAGGTTCCTCAAACAATTACAGATAGATCTACCATATGACCCAGCTATTCCACTGCTGGGAATATACCCAGAGGAATAGAAATCATCATGCCGAAGGGATACCTGTATTCCCACATGGGAATTCCCACATTGCAGCACTCTTCACAATAGCCATGAGTTGGAACCAGCCCAAATGTCCATCAGCAGATGAGTGGATAAGGAAACTGTGGTATATCTACACAATGGAATACTATTCTGCTATAAAAAAGAATGAAATACTACCATTTGCATCAACAAAGATGGACTTAGATAAAATCATATTAAGTGAAACGAGTCAGGCAAAGAAAGAGAAATACCACATGTTCTCACTTATTTGTGGGAGCTAAAAATAAATAAATATATATATATATATGCAAACAAATAAATGGTGGGGCGTGGGAAGCAGACACAACAATCACAATTCCTTGAACTTGTTAAAGCAAGTGAACAGATATGATGTAGTTGGGGAGGAGAGAGGGGGAAGAGGAAGGGGTAAAGGGACATGAAAATCTACTACAATGTATATTGAGAAGTCGAAATAAAAAATTAAATTAAATTAAATGTTAAAAAATAAATAAATTTAATTACATAGACATAGTAAATATATATATAGCAAGACATCAAAATACATTATTAGAGAAAATCATAGGAAGACAGAAAGATAGGGGAAAAAATAATCTGTAAAGCAACCAGAAAAAAATGTAACAAAAAGTCAGTAACAAGTACCTATATATCAATAATAACTCTGAATGTAAATGCTTTAAATTCCCCAGTTAAAAGATACAGAGTTTCTGGATGGATTATAAAACAAGAACCAACAATATGCTGTCTACAAGAAACTCACTTCACATGTAGGATACATATTGACTGAAGGTGAAGAGATTAAAATAAAGATACTTCATTCAAATGAAAATCAAAAAAGAGCAGGAATAACTATATTTATATCAGATAAAATAAACTTCAAGACAAGGAAAGTAAAAAAAAATATAAGGAATGTCATTATCTAATGGTAAAGAAATCAATTTAACAACAGTATATAACTAAACATATACTCACCCAACACTGGAGATTCCAGATATATAAAGCAAATACCTCTAGACCTAATGGGAGAAATAGACTACACACAGTAATAGTTGGGGTCTTTAATACTGTACTTTCAGCAAAGAATAGATCATCAAGACAGAAATTTAACCAAGAAAAACCAGAGTTAATCTCCACTCTAGACTGATTAGACCTGATGGACATTTATAGACTATTTTATCCAATAGCTGCAGAATACACATTTTTCTCAGCAGCACATGAAACATTCTCTAACATAGACCATATGTTATGTCACAAAACAAGGCTCAACAAATTTTTAAAAATTTAAATCATACCAATTATATTGTCAGTGTAAAAAAATCAATAACAAAAGAGACATTGGAAACTGTATGAATACATGGAAATTAAACAATATGCTCCCAAACAATGAATGGGTCAAAGAAGAAATTAAAAAGGAAACTTAAAAGTCCTGGAGACAAATGAAAATGAAACACAACATACCAGAACATATCACAACATTCCCGTAGGATACGGGAAAAGCAGTTTTAAGAGGGAAGTTTATAGCAATAAATGTTTACATTAGAAAAATGTAAAAACTTCAAATAAGCAACCTATTGTTGTACTTCAAGGAACTAGAAAAATGAGAACAAAACAAACCCAAAATTAGTAGAAAGAGAGAAACAAATATTAGAACAGAAATAAATTAATTAGAGATTTAAAAAACAATACAAAAGATCAATGAAGCAAATAGTTGGTTTTACAAAAAGATAAACAAAATTGTTAAAAAAAACCCTTAGGTAGACTAACAATGAAAAAAAGAAGGAAGACTCAGTAAAACCAGAAATTAAAAAGGAGACATTACAATTGATACTACAAATACAAAGGATCATAAGAGCCTATTATGAACAACTATATGCTATCAAACCAGAAAACCCAGAAGAAATGGATAAATTTTTGGACATATACAACTTCCCAAGGTTGAATCATGAAGAATTAGAAAACCTAAACAGACCAATAACAAATAATGAGATTGAATCAGTGATAAAAAATCTCCCAACAGAGAAAATTCCAGGACAAGACAACTTCACTACCAAATTTTACCAAACACTTAAAGAACTGATACCCATTATTCTCAAACTTTTCAAAAAATTTAAGAGGATGGAATACTTCCAAATGCATTCTACAAGGACAGCATTACATATCAAAAGTAGAAAAAGACACAACAAAAAAGAAAACTACAGATGATTATCCCTAACGAACATAGATACAAAAATCTTCAACAAAATACTAGCAAATCCAACAACATATTAAAAAGATCATACACGATGATCAAATGGGATTCATCCCAGGGAGAGAAGGAGGATTTAACATATGTAAATCAATAAATGTGACACATCGTATCAACAGAATGAGGAAACAAAATGTATGATCATTTCAATAGATGCAGTAAAAAGCATTTGATAAAATCCAACACACCTTTATAAGAAAAACACTCAACAAATTAAGTATAGAAGGAATGTACCTCAACGCAATAAAAGTCATATATAACAAACTCACAGCTAATACCGCACTGAATGAAGAAAAAATGAAGGCTTTTTCTGAGATCTGGAATAAGACAAGGATGTCCACTTTCCCTACTCTTATTCAACATAGTACAGCATGTTCTAGCCAACACAGTAAGGCAAGAGGAAGCAATAAAGGGAATCTAAATCAAAAAGGAGGGAGTCAAACTATCCCTATTTGGATGGCCGGTGCGCTCACTGGCTGAGCGCGGTGCGGGCGACACCAAGCCAAGGGTTGTGATCCCCTTACTGGTCACACACACACACACACACACACAAAAAAAAAAAAAAAACTATCCTTATTTGCAGGTGACATGATAATATACATAGATAACTCTAAAGACTTCACAAATAATTACTAGAACTAATAAATGAATTCAGTAAAGTTACAGGATACAAAATAAACACAAAAATCAACAGCATTCGTATACACCAATAACAAAATATCTGAAGAAGAAATCAAGAAAGTAGTCCCATTCATAATAGCTACCAAAAAAAATGCCTAAGAATAAATTTAACTAAGGAGATAAAAGACCTCTACAATAAAAACTATAAAACACTGGTGAAAAAAATTGAAGAAAACAGAAATAAATGGAAATATATCCCCTATTCGTGAGTTGAAAAAATCATCATCAAAATGTTCATATTACCCAAAGTGGTCTACAGAGTCAACACAATTCCTATCAAAATACTAATGACATTCTTCATGGAAATAGAAAAAATGATCTTAACATTTACGTGGAACCACAAAAGGCTCCATATAGCCAAAGTAATCTCAAACAAAAAGAACAAACTTGGAGGCATCCCATCACAGTACCTGACTTCAAAATATACTATAAAGCTGTAGTAAATAAAACAGCATGATACTGGCATATAGTCAAATTGACCAGTGGAACAGAGCAGAGAGCCCATAAATAAACCCACACATTTACAACCAACCGACTTTGACAAAGGTACCAAAATATACAACAAAGGAAGGACTGCCTCGTCAGTAAGTGGTGCTGGAAAAACTGAATATTCATATGCAGAAGATCGAAACTAGATCCCTGTCTCTTGCCACACACAAAATCAACTCAAGATGGATTAAAGACCAAGATTTAAGACCCCAAACTATAAAACTATTAGAAGAAAACATGAGGGAAATGCAACACAAAATTGTACTAGGCAAGGTTTTTTGAACAAGACTTCAAATGTACAGGTAACCAAAGCAAAAATAGACTAATGGGACTACATCAAACTAAAAAGCTTCTGCACAACAAAGGACAAAGTAAACAAAGTGAAGAGACAACCTACAGAAATAGAGAAAGTGTTTTCAAACTACACATCAGTCAAGGAGCTAATATGCAATATGTATAAGAAATTCAAACAGCTCAACAGCCAAAAACAAATAACCAAATTAAAAAAAAAAAATGAGCAAAGCACCTGAACAGACATTTCTTAAAAGAAGACATACAAATAGCCAACAGGCACATGAAAACATGCTCAGCATCACAAATCGTCAGGGAAATGCATATCGAAACCACATTGAGAGATCATCTCACTCCAGTTAGACTGGTGCTGTGGATTGAATATCCTCCCCCACCCCCCAAAAACACTCCTTGAAGCTTGATCCCCATTGTAACAGCATTAAGAGTGTGGGAAATCAGACTATGGCAGTATTGAAAGGTCAGACCTTTAAGAGGTGATCGGCTTGTGATGACTATGCCCTCATGAAAGTATTAATGCATTTGGGGATTTGTGGGTTAATTTTCCAGTGGGTTGTTGTGGGAGTGGCACTTGTGGCTTTATAAGGAGAGCAAGTGAGCATGCTAAGGCGTTCCAGCCACTCTCACCATGTG
Organism: Galeopterus variegatus; assembly: GCF_000696425.1. Classification (NCBI taxonomy): domain Eukaryota; kingdom Metazoa; phylum Chordata; class Mammalia; order Dermoptera; family Cynocephalidae; genus Galeopterus; species Galeopterus variegatus. Next base: position 29,679 of record NW_007737890.1, on the reverse strand, counting down.
ATAACCTGTGCTGTCACAAGACTGTACACAGTTCCCACTAAGAAGAAAAAGCTCACCAGATGTATTCTTTGGACTGTGAACTTCAGAGCCTCCAAAACTAAGAAGTAAATTTCATTTCTTTATTAATTACCCAGTTTCAGGCATTCTGTTATAAGCAACAGAAAATAGACTAATAAAAATGGCTATTTTCAAAAAGACAGAAAATAACAAATGCTGGTGAGAATGCAGGGAAAAGGGAAATATCCTACATTATTGGTGGGAATGTAAATTGGTACAGTCATTGTGGAAAGCAGTATGGAGGTTCCTCAGAGAACTAAGAATTTAACTCCCCTGCGACCCAGCAATTCCACTACTGGGTGGTATATACCCAAAGGAAATGAACTCAGTATAGCAAAGATACACCCGCTATTGAAATGCTATTCACAAGAGCCAAGAGAAGGAATCAACCTAAATGCCAATCGATGGATGGATAGATTTTTTTTAAAAAAAGAAAAAACAGTGATATATATACATGATGGAATACTACTCAGCTATAAAAAGAAAAAGGGAAATCCTATCATTTGTAGAACCATGGATGGAACAGGAGACCATATGTTAAGTGAAGCCAGTCAGGCACAGAAAGACAAATACTGCATGATCTCACTCATTTATGAAATCTTTTTAAAAAGGTGGGGGTGTTCTCATAGTAGAGAGTAGAATAATGGCTACCAGAGGCTGGAAGGGGAGAAGGGGCAGGGGGAAGTGGTGGACTAAAGGGTACAAAGCTATGCTATCTACGCTAAGTGTGTCAGTGTACAGTATACGCATGTATTAAAACAACACACTTACCCCACAAATATGTACAATTAAATGTTAAAATTTTAAAAAGTTTATTAACACGTGTATCTCATATACACATGGGAGAAACCCAGGAAATGAATAACCCAAAGAGGTGGCTTAGAATTCAGGCTTAAACACCATCTTCAGCTAAAAAAGAAAAGTGTAGGGTAGGTCAGTTATGGGAAGGTGACCGGAAAAGTACAGTATGCAAGAGTAAAGTTTATTACACTGATTTGAGTCAGTGCCTTCTCCATTGTTAAGTACCTCTTGTGATTTCAAAGTCTTCCTTTTCTTCTGGTACGGACAGGGAGACATTCTTACAACCGGACATTTCCTTTATAGATTTACCTTACAAAAAAAAAAAAAGAGTAATTTCTCTGTTTTCAGAGTTCTCTTTGTTGCTGTTTCTCCAAATAATCAGCTCAAAATAACCCTTATGTGAAAGGGCGTATTTGGGGGTGGCATTTTCTAGTCTTCTACACATGCGTACATATATACATATACAAATATATAAAAGTAACCTTGAGTATAAATTTCATCAGTCATCTATTTTGGTTTCACCAGCAACTCTTAGCTCTGGGTCAATATGCTCACAATTAAATCACTGAATGACCAACTAGGCAAAGCCAATTTGACTAGGAATATGTTCACGAAATGCCTAATTTCACAAATTTTTGAAATTCACCAAAACCTGGTTTTAATTTTTTAATATTTCAATGAATAAAATACACTTTTGTTAAAATTAATGTTTTCCTATGTATTGATTCTTCCTGAAGAAGTGTGTCATGAAATATGTATTGCAAAGGATGCATTTATTGAAGATATATTCTCATTTGTAAAACAGTGGTTAAGATCACAGGGTAGAAGCCAGACTGCCTGAGATCAAATCCCTATTCCATCACTTACTAGCTGTATAACATTGGGACAGTGACTCTCAGCATCTCATTGTCCTCATCTGCAAAATGGAAATAATAACAATGACACAATCAAAGTGTAGTTGTAAAAATTAAATGAGTTGATACTTGTAAAGCACTTAGAAAAGTTCCTGGCACATGGTGAGTGCTCAATAAATATTATCTCTCTTAATCATTTGTCTAGTGAAAATATTATTTGTTTCTTTGCACACTAGTTCCTGATTATTAAGAAGAATATCCCTTATAACAAACTTTTAGTACATGGGCGTAATTTCTAAATTTAGTAAATGGTCATTTGATTCATAAACATTTAATGAAAACACATTTTCCGCGTAGTGACTTGTTTATCTCTCACAGTTCCCATTATGAAGTAAATGCTGAACAGCTCTCTGCTGAAGGATAACAAGCTACCATTAAGATGATATTAAATGTGTTAGGCACACACAACTGCTTCTTCTCATAGGAACCCTGCTAAATGTTGATTAGATTTCCCATTTTCTCCCCAGGTGAAAAAATTGAGTTATGCAGGGATTAAGTAGATCTATTGATTGATTCCAAAATCCATACCAATCCTTGTAGTAAACAGTGCCTGTAAATTAAATGTGACACTGTATCCTCATAAATATTATTTTCCAGACCACTTTATCAACAACTGTGATTATTATTGCTTTCCTGACATATTTAAAAAATTAATTTCTCTCCTGGAATCACAATGGTGCTGCTATAATTCCATCCTGACAAGAACAAAATTGTACTTTTGTCTTGAACATGCAAAAGCCACTCAATTACTAGACCAATCTTTAATTTGTCTCCTTTTTTCTCCTATTTTTAGGAAGGTCCGTACATACACAATAGCATAAAAAAGAAGTAAATAATTTAATTTTTTAAGGACAGTTGTTTAAGGATATTTTGTAATCAAGAAAGAAAAAGTGGAATTTCAGATTTATATGTTCTGAGATATTTAATATTGGTAATAAAATAAATATCAGTCACTTTATATATAGGGACATATTAGATAATCAGGAAAAATTCTTCCCAGTGGGATCTTGCCCTATATCCAGGAGTAAGGAACAATACACAGACAGACCAAAAAGAACCTGAACAAAGAGGCTTTGCTGGGTTTCCCCCTCAGTCCGTTATCATTAGATTATACCCTTTGTGCAATCACATTTCTACCTGGCTGCTCGTTCTCTACCAAACCTCAGCATAAAAATAGACAGTTTTCCCTGTGTCTTTGGGTCTTCATTTCTGAAGGATCTCGTGCCACTTAATCTTTGATTAAATAAATTTGTTACATTTTTCTCTCAACCTGTATTTTGTTATAGGAGTATAGGCCATGATCCTTATGATGGGTGAGGAAAGGTATCACACCTCTCCTCCTCTACAGCATCAACTGTTCACTGTCGTCCCTCCTCTTGTCTCCTATCATCACAATCATACAAACAAAAACCCTCCTAGAATTGGTATGCTTTGGCAGAAAGGACCAGGGTTCACTGTCCAGCTTTGTGACCATTTCTGAATCCCAGTTTCCTTCTCTATAAACTTCCAAATATATTGAGAGAATAGTGGGAAATAAAGTGAAATACACAGAAAAAATGAAACATCAAAGGAGCTCAAAAATGTATTTTGTATTTGATGGTATTTGGGTATTTTGAGGGTTTTTTAACCTTATTTTTAATTGACACATATTGATTGTACATATTTATGGTGCACAGAGTTATATTTTTGATACATGTGTACAATGTGTGATGATCAAATCAGGGTAATTATCATATTTTTTTCATCATCATCACAAAAATTTATTATTCATCACAAGAGCATTTGAGCTCCTTTCTTCCAGCTATTTGAGAACATACAATAAATTATTGCTTTGGTTTTTTTTTTTTTGTCTTTTTCATGACCGGTAAGGGGATTGCAACCCTTGGCTTGGTGTCACCCGCACTGCACTCAGCCAGTGAGCGACCGGCCATCCCTATATAGGATCCGAACCCACGGCGGGAGTGCCACTGCGCTCCCAGCGCCACGCTCTCCCGAGTGCGCCACGGGGTCGGCCCTAAATTATTGTTAATTATAGATGCCTACTAGTATTTATTTCAATAATATTATTTCTAACTATATTTTTCCTTTATAGAGGGCCTTATTATTCAAATCACAAATCTCTTGTTGAAAGGAAAGTTCTGAGGCAGCTTCAAGGCCTTTCAATTTCCTGTAATTCAAAAGTGCTCAGCATGTCAAAGCACCATACTTCAGCTTATTGTTCTTTGCACCCCAACAAGGATGTCTATTGTCAATTTATTTCAGCAGAATGACTCAATTACTGAACCTTCAGAAGAAAAGTTTGAACTTTCCTACATCCTCACATCCATCAACTTAAAGATTGACAAGAGGAAGACATTGAATAGTAAGGGCACTAAATAAATACCAAACATAGCAAAACATAAGTAATCTACACATACAGGTTATAAGAGAAGAGAAAGAGACTTCAAGTGTAGTCAAGTTTTCAACAACTGGAAAAAAATTCCCTTTTATACTATACCATTTCCGTTATGCTTGTCGTAATATATGCTGTCTTACCACTCAGATATACATACCCTGCACCCTAGTAGGGCCAGCTGTTCCAGCCATAATTAAATTGGTCCCAAGTGCTGCTGGATCACCAGCTTCAAAAGATACAAGCCAGAAGCCTTGGCAGTGTCCACATGATGTTAATTCTGCAGGCTCACAGAAGGCAAGAGCTTGTAGAGGCATCACACCCCAATTTCAAAGAAGGTGTCGAAAAGCCTGGGGGCCCAGATAGAAATTTATCACAGGGATGGAGTCACTGCATAGAGCCTTCACTAGAGCAATGCCAAGCAGTAATGTGGGGTCAGAGTTGCAGCAGAGAAACCCCACCAGGGCCATTCCTAGTGGAGCTATGGGAGCACGACCATCATGGACATTCCAGAACTATAGCACCACCAGTGTGCAATTCCAGCCTGTGAGAGCTAAAACATGGCCTGAGACCAGGAAAGCCATAAATATGGGACTGCCTGAGGGCTTGGAGGCCCAACCGCTGCAACAGTGTATGGAGGATGCCAGACATAGAGATCTGCCGGCATTAAATCTCATGCCAGCTTGAGATTTAATGCCAGAACTGCTGAGTTTCAGACTTGTTTGGGACCTGTTACCCCTTTCTTTTGCCCTATTTCTCCCTTTACAAACAAGAATATATACCCTATGTTTGTCTCACCATTGTATCTTGGAAGTAGATAACTTATATTTATTTCACAGATGAGACTTTGGACTTTTGAGTTGAAATATAAGTTAAGACTGTGGGATGGAAGGAATGTATTTACATGTGAGAAGGACATGAACTTTGAGGATTAGGGTGGAATACAATGGGTTAAATGTGTCCCCCAAAGGTTTATGTATTGGAAGCTTAATCCCACTGCAACAGTGTTAAGAGGATGGGGAATCCTATTACAGTAATTGAAGGTGGGGCCTTTAAGAGATGATTAGATAATGAGGACTGTACTCTCATGAATGAATTAATACATTTATGTTTCAATGGATGGTAATGAATGTGATTCTGATGGCTTTAAAAGGAGAGCAAGTGAGGAGGTTAGCTCTCTCTTGCTCAGCCCATTCACCATGTGACACCCTGAGTTGCAGCCCTTACCACATGTGTTCACGGGACTTTAGACTTCCCAGCCTCTGAAACTGTATAAAGTTAATTTCATTCCTTTATAAATTACCCAGTTTCAGGCATTCTGTTATAAGCAACAGAAATGGATAAATACAGTTAGCCTATGCTGAAACCGTTAAGGTATCAAACTTGAACAAACGCCATATAATCCAATTGAAATTACCTATGACATCCCATTTAATAAACAGTGCAATGCACTTGAATTGGAGAAACAAAATTGGTGTTAAGGCAATACAAATCCAATGTTAAGGGTGGACTCATGGAGAGCCTAGATAGCTACCTGGTCCTTCCTGAGTCCTTGAAGCTTTATTACGTTTAGCTCTGCACTCCATGACTCATCATGGAAAGGATAAAATGATCCAAATTATTGGAGGGGTGGTAATGGGTGTGGTGACTGTTCTAAAATTGCTAAAATGGCTTATGACCAATGTTTGGTTTGTCAAACTCATAATTCAGGGAAGACAATCTAGACTTCAGACACATTTCTGCTATCTGATGGGTCATTTGAACACTTACAGAGGAATTTCATTCAATTGCCATTTCAATGCATGTTTTCTGGTTGTACAGAAGCTTTCCCATGCAGGAAGGCCAATGCTATAACAGTAGCTAAAATGTTATTTAAAAATGTGTTTCTCTCACAGGACATTCCTAGAGAAAATCTCTAGTAATAGAGGTACTTGTTACACTGGACAAGTTATAAAATGGTTAAACAAGGTATTACAGATACAATAATGTTAGGCAAGGCTAATCGAATCAACTGGATTGCTTTAGAGGAATCGTAGATTGACAGTCAGTTCCACTTCCAATGGAAAATGTAAGCTGACTCCTTATGAAATATTCACTGGAAGGCTTATGCCCCTAATAATAGTACCTCATGTATTTCCCGCTCTCCTAAATTCTGTGTCTAAATGCTGCAAGGCTTTAATGCATTATGCCAAAGTACAGTTTTATCAGAAGAAGTTTTTTTGATCCACCAACTGAGTACAATCCAACCCTTCACAATCTCAAACCTGGAGACTGGATCTTATGGAAAGGACATCAGAGAAAGACTTCCCTTGCCACCCACACTGCAGCAAAACTTTGGGACCTTGAACCTTGGGTTTATATCTCATAGCTCAACGGCCCCTGCAGACTCTTGGAATGGTACACCACTTACCTTAAGGTAGCTAACCAAGGAAGTTCCTCCTCAGACAGCATCCTGGACATGGATAATTTTCCCAAGATTATGGATCAAGATCTCTCTGCTGTTGTGAAACTCATTGATTTTTTCCTTACTCATGCCTACATCTTTCACTTGGCAGAAAAATGCTATAATTAGAATTGCACAATCAGTAGCTTCTGTGAGAAACTTGACAGACTGTTGAATCTGTCGTGCCAAACCCAGATCTTTCCATGACCTAGGGGATACATTGTCTACCCAGAGGGTAACCATGGCAATATAGCTAATGTAACTGTTGTTCAGATTACCACTAGTGGTGGTAAAACTTCTGAACTCTATTTTGACTTTACCCAGTAATGGGATACAAAAACCAGTACCAACAAGTATATCACAAGACAGGTTTGCACCAAAAGCCCAAAAGGTGATTCTTGAGATTTTAATGGTATCTTTGTTACTCCATAATCAGTCAGAAATAGAACATTAGTTCACTTCTTTTAATCTACATCATAGGTTAAAGAGAACATTGCAAGAAGGCATTAACCCTTCTGGATGGGCATCATTTGTTATGTTTTTGTTTTGTTTTGTTTTCTATGGCTTGGAGTAAATGTAAATGGGGCAATGATTACAAACTCATCCCTCACAATAGCTCTATAGTAGATTCTACTGCAAAGGCTATGATTGCACAATGGTCTTCTCTAAGTTCTCTTGCTTAATTTGTGCTAGACAATAGAATTGGTCTAGATTGCCCACTGGATGAGAAGGGAACACTCTGTGCAGCAGCTGACACTTCTTGTTGCATGTGGATGAATGCATTGGGTTTTACAAAGACTCAGCTGCAGGGGATTAACAAACAGCCTGCTTGGTTCAAATGGATAGACTCTTCGTCTACCTTATTCTTTAATCTATTTGATTTTGGTTTGTTTGCTTCATGGGGTTACTGGCTAAGGAGCATACTCTGAACTCTTGGTATTACCCTCCTGATAGTCAAAATAGTAGTCTCCCTAGCATGCTTATTCTCTCAAAAGTTTTAAATGTTTGCATGCAGCTATGTGTGGAATGTCAAATGGTCCTCTTTGACTAACATGATTAAAAGTCAAAGAAATAAATGATCATAAGGACACCATAACCTATAAATGACGTGTTGAGACTGGAAACCCAAAATGATGGTAACTGAGAGTGGTGCTAATGCCCTAAGTTCTGGTCACATTCTAACCTAGGTGAGAACCTGTCCAAAAGGGAAGAATTGTTCAACAAAATTATGGGAAGTCATTGTTTTGGACTGAGCTCGTACACCAGTCCCCAGTGGATCAGACCAAGGCAAAATGGAGTCACTCATGTTAAGTGACACATAATCAAACTAAAACTTTAGGAAAGCAGATAGGTCTCAAAACAGGACAGGATTTTTTTTTTCTCCTGAAAACTGGAGATTCCAAATAATAAGGAAGTCCCCTCTGCTCTAACCCTTATGAAAAGTAACCTTATGCTAATAAGTTTTTTTATTTGCTATTTTTCTCTTTTCTTAAACTCACCTTACAAAACCTACTGTTCTGCTACGTCCATTTACAATGGTAACAAAGAGTGATGTCAGTGCGTAAAGTTTTGGTCTATCTCTCAAAATTGAGATGTTGACAAAAGGGGGGGAATTGTTTAATAAAGTTGGGCCTAAATGTTTCTCTGAACATAGTGAACTATAACCTAACTTGATGTGCAAACAGACTGCAACCTGCCCTTGTAACAAGTAGTTGAGTTTCAGCCAGTTACAGGCAGCCAAATATTCAAATCACGTTCAGATAAGACAAACACCCAGCTGTAACCAATGCAGCTGTTTCTGCACCTCACTTCTATTTTCTGTACATCACTTTTCCTTTTCTGTCTATAAATCTTAGCCAACAACTTGGCAGCCCTGAAGTCACTCTGAAATCTATTCTGGTTCTGGCAGCTGCTCAATTTGCAAATCATTCTTTGCTTTAAACTCTGTTAAATTTAATTTATCTAAAGTTTTTCTTTTAACTATGTGCTCATAGGTATTATATTCCCAAGGAGGAAAATCCTTCCCGTAAGTGAACTAGTATTAATAAGAGATCTGTGAACACTACTTTCCAGCATTCTTTAACGTTGTCTGGTATGAACGTATAAATATAATAAGCAAAGAGAACATGTTAGTCCAAAGCACAGTTTTTCACCTCATAATATTTCTTTCTCCAGTCTCTTCACAGTAATGAATTTAATATCAGTTCGTATTTAGTGACTGCTGAGTAGCAGGGCAAAGGCAGATTGAGAATCCTATTAGGTAACAGCATCATCTTAGCCACCTGGAACTACTGATTATTTCCAAGGCTAACAGTGACTGTAGTAACTGCTCTACAGTTACGCAGACTCAGAGTGCAAGTCAGGTGTGCATCATTAGCAAATACTTAAAAGTTCTCACAGTGGGCCTTCAGGCTGCAGCATCAGCTCAATGACACTTTTTCTTTTTCTTTTTTTTTTTTTTTTTTTGAGAATGTAAATAGAACACTGAATAAACCAAAAAGTCAATTGTATGATTGGTTTGTTGTAAACTATAATGAGAAGAGGTTAAAAAATCTATTAGTATCTTGTCAGTTTTAGGCTAATAGCATTGAAATTAAACTTTAACAGTCAAAAAACCACTACTGAATATGAAGGACTGAGCTTCAGACAAGAAAATAGGGGATTCATTCTAGTCCAAGCCCCATTGTTCATTCATGTAACTCAGAAATTTTAATTCTGTGCCTGCTACCCCCTGGAAATTTCGTGCATCTTCCTGTTTAACCATAGGAAAGATTTATTCTGTAAGCAAATACTTATTGCATGCCTACTTTGTACTAAGTCCTATTTTAGGCAAAAGGTGAACAACAGCTGACACAGTCCACATCTGCCTGGGGTTTAGAGTGCATTGTCTTTCTGAGTTTCACTTAGTTTGTTTTTGGAATCTTATCCTGTAATCGTCTGTCTAGCTGGTGCCCCTCCCAGGTTTCCCCACTAATTTTTGCAGCAGAGTCTCTGCTATTGTCACGTCTTTCTCTGTTTTTTTATTCACCCACCACATAACTTCTCATTGAAAGCCTGATTTCTTTCCTTTCTTTGCATCAGTCATAAACAGGAAGCTGTATCATTGGTTTGAAACATTTGTGGAGTAAAGAAAATCGACATGTGCAAAATGGTGAAGTCAACACAAGCAAAAGGATATTTTTAAAATATTAGCCTATTTTTAAAATATTAGCCTTCCTCATTTTCCCAGAACTTTTCCTCATGGGCCCAGCTTTTTCCACTTAGGTAGATAAGCTCTTCTTTTCCCATTATCTCAAAGATGAGAATTTTCTACCACAATTACCTCTTACTCCATAGTCAAAGAACCAACGTGAGAGTCCTTCTACCTGCTAAGATTGTTCATCTAGATGATATATTCAAGACAGAAGGAAATAAGCAGTGGGAGTGTAACTGAATAAGTTGAATCCACTTCAAGATAAACTTGGGCCAAAACATGAGGGATTACCTAATCTCTGTATTCCCCTACTCTAACCGGAGGAGGAAAGGGGATGGGGAGGTCATGACAGTGCATCAGGTGCCCAGGTATGAGTTTTAGCTCAGAACCTATATCAAATGTCCCTTGAAATACTTGGATGTTTCCTTTCCCCCAAAGCCAGTTATTCAAGTAAATGTCAGTATGTCCCTTTGGGCGAGGATGGGGAGGGAGACTCACTATTCAATACACACACTAGCTGTGTCATTGAAGGGTCCTTCCTCAAGATGACTTATTCTCCCCTTGACTATATGGATCTGAATATAAAACATGAATAGATTAGCAAAACTGGATCATAGATTGTGACTTCTCACTGGAGCAGCTGATATCAGTCTTCTGTTCATTCATTTTTGTCATCTCTTCTGAAACTAGAAAGAGAGAGGATGTGAGAGAGAGAGATCAAGAAATACCCTTGTGAGCTACCTGCAAATCTTGCCCCTCAGGTCTCTGTGGTCTGTTGGCCATCACTACTAATCCCTGTAGGTCAAGTCTCCCTAGTGATGAATCTGACATTGCAGTTAGAGTAATTATGTCCATCTATTCTATGATAATTAAGTGCTGCCACCTGGCTTCTGCTACACCATAATCCTATCCCATCCATTGACACTAGGAAACCCAATTCCATAATGGCATCTGCTAGCACAGGCCACCACCCAGAGAGAACAACCGGCACCAAGCTTCTTAGTGACATTGATGCATCATTTACTAGTGCATTATTTTCCACACAGCTTTATTGAGGTGTAATTGACAAATAAAAATTGTACATATTTATGGTGTTATACATGTTATACATGATATTTTAATAAATGTATATTGTGAAATGATCACCACAATCAAGCTAATTAATATAACCATGACCTCACATAGTTATCGTGTTGTGTGTGTTGAAAACATTTAAGATTAATCTCTTAGCAAATTTCAAGTATATTAGCAGTGCATTATCTAGCTTAATGAAGCGAGTATTTTCTGGGCAATTCCAAAAAATATAGGCATTTGATGGGATCTTAGATTTTTTAATTTTTATTTGTTTCATTGAAACATAATTAATTATACATATTTGTGGGGTACAGAGTTGGCTATCAGTATTTGTGTGCAATATGTGATGGTCAAATCAGGATTATTAGCATAATCATCATTACAAAATGTAATTATTCTTGGTGTCCATTACCCAGTTTCTCCCTAGCCCCTCTCCTCCTACCCCTTTCCTACAGAACCATAGTTCTGTTCAATCCTTCTGAAAGTTCAACGTATTACTGTGGTGGTTGTTTCTTTCTTTCTTTTTTCTTTCTTTTCTTTTTTTTTTTTAGCTCCCACTTATGAGTGAGGACATGTCGTATTTCTCTTTCTGTGCCTGGCTTATTTCACTTAACAGAATTTTCTTCAAGCTCAATCACGTTACTGTGAATAACAGAATTTCATTCTTTTTTATGGCTGCATAGATTTCATGACCAATCCGGCACCATTTTAGGACTATTTCCAGGGCATTAAATCTTGAGTTACATGAGAGCGTCCTCACGTCAACAGATAATCCATTATCCAATTATATTCCTCATTCTTTGGTCTAGTACCTTCAAGATCCATTCTCAGGTATTCTCTAACATTTCCTAACAGTCCATATTATTAATGTTACTACTCCTTCTGTCAATATTCCCTTCTCTCCCCTAGCAGGGTCAGTACTTTTATCATTTGGCCATGGTGACTTGTCTAATGACCAGGAGGGAAGATGAAGCAGATCTCAAGAGCAGCTAAATGAGTTTTCACAAACATATACATTCATGTAACCACTACCATAATCTATATATAAAATTTTTCATAGCCAATTTGGAGTCATTACACCACAGATACATACTCAGCTCCTGGAAGTAACTGACCTGATTTCTCTCTGTATGGCTTTGCCTTTTTCAGACTGTCATATAAATGGTACATACTCTCTGTATTCTTTTGTGTCTGGCTTCTTTTAGTTAGTCTAATGCTCGTGAGATTCACCCAGAGCTATAGTTGCTCCATCCATACCTGTGCCAACACTTAGTATGGTCTTTAAAAAAAACCAACTAGACCTTTTAATAGGGGTATCTGCCCAAATGTAACTCTTGCTCCTGCTATCCAAGGGTAGATCTTTCTCCCAAATTTGCTTACTTGGAGACTCTTTGAAACTACAGTGAACTGGGTATTTCCTGTCTGGAGTTTAAAAAGTAAGAAATAAACCAAGAGACTTTGAGCAATTTACCCATCAATCTCATGACACCAAAAATCACAGGGGGTCTTCCAATTGTGAAAGGAATCAGTGCTAAATTTTTTTTAAATCAGATATTATGTATAGGAATAAAATCTACCTTTGAAAAGAAGTACAAATTATAAGGCCCAAGTCTAATCTAATATTATGAAATCATAAACATCACAAACCATGGTGATGCTGTGCCAGGTTGAAATAAAGCTTATATGATTTAGGTGAGTCACAAAACAGTTGACAGACTCCTCAGCTGGGCGTTAGAGGGGTAGTTCTAATTTGCAGAGTCCTCCAGACATTCTTATGCTTTTACAGCTGCTATGCCCTCGGGCTTGGCTATGTTTTCTCCGCTTGTGGGGCAAAGGTCTCACCTTGTGGACTGTTCTCAAGTACAGCCCTTTTGGAAGAGTCTTCCCTTCACCCTCCAGATATGATTTAAACAATTCTCACCAGATGTTGCACTTACCCTTGTAAGTGGGATGACCACGTAATTCTTAATCAAAACAGGGAAAGTGAAAATGGTTTATCAGGTCAGGACAGTAGGTATAAGCCAGGACTGATCTGGCCAGCCAGGACTTTTGCTCATTCTAATTGTAAATTTTCATTGTTATATTTGTTTATGGGCCTTTCTTTTCAAGTAAATCATGTTTTACTTGTAGTAGATGTTTAGTAAACATTCTAATACATTGCTTAATTAATACCTAAGGAAATTGGAGAGGGGAAAGTCTCAAATCCGCCAATAACAATAGTGGCTGGAAACTAGAACTAGCAGAGATTAGGGATTAGAGGACCAGGATAATTAGTAAGAATAAGAGAAGATAAGTAAAAAAGATTCTAAACAACATGTGCATACACAGCACACACATAACACACTTTGTAACAGGTTGAACCATGACTGCTTCTTGTAGAGATAAATGGAATAATGATCAAGCTTTAGGAGATGCAGTCCAAGCACTTTAAATTAAAAAGTTAAAGGAAATTTTTAAAGACAGAGTATCATGTACTTCAAGTATCATGCTCCATCTTGTACTTCAAAGGATGGGGAAGATATGTACAGTAGTGACTGTGAATTACTTTTATCAAACAACACTAGATTAATGCTAATATTGGCTACTCTGAAAACAAGAGGTTTTGCTAACAGCAGGAGGAGAAAGGGTGATTGGGAGCACTGAACACTGCAAAGAGGGGTGGGTCTGAGTTGGGTGGCATATTAGTCAGGGTTCTCCAGAGAGACTGAGCCAACAGGCCATGTATATAAATATATGAGAGGGGTTTATTAGAAGAATTGGCTCACACGGTTATGACAGCTGAGGAGTCACACAATAGGCCATCTGCAAACTGAGTGCTGGTAGCGTGGCTCAGTCAAAGTCCAGAAGCCTCCGAACCAGGGAAGCTGATGGTGTGATTCTCAGTCCAAGGCCAAAGGCCTGAGAGCCAGGAGTGCCACCGGTGTAAGTCCTAGAACCCAGAGGCCGAAGAGTCTCGAGTTCAGATGTCCACAGACAGGAGAGAAGAGAGGACCCCAGCTCCAGCAGATAGAGCAAAAGATTCACCTTTTCCTCCATTTTTGTTCTCTCTGGTCCTCCAGCAGATTGGACGGTGCCCACCCGTACTGAGAGCAGATCTTTCCCACCCAGTCCACTCAGGCTTACATGCCAATCTCTTATGAAAATACCCTCATAGACACACCCAAAACTAATGTTTTACTATGTTTCCAGGTATTCCTTAATATAGTCAAGTTGACACCTAAAATTAAGCATCACAGATGGTTACTAGGGAATTCACTGAGGCATCCTGAAAGCATTTGGGGAGCAGACAGAAGTGTACAAAGGCAGGGAAGTCACCCAAAGAACTGACCCACTTTGTACTTTTGTCCTGAGCTCAGTCATGGTGCCTCTGAAGGCCTTTTATGCTTCTTGTTCATGGCACATGCCTTCAGATCACCAATGTAAAGAAAAGGTCAAATGCACAAAATGCAGAAGCAGTACAGCTGACCCTGATTTCTCCCAGTCTCAATAGATGTGGTCATTTTCCTCAGTTCCAGGAAATGAATATGTTTGTTCTGTGGCTGACTTTTACCAGCATTTTTGATATCTCATTAAAAAGGAATAGTACTGCTGCACAGTCCAAAGGAAATATAAGTCTTTTCAGGAGATGGAAGCTCGGTATGACAATTTTGAGGGAAAAAAATTTTCTGGAAATACCTTCATAAACACACCCCCAATCTTTTTTTTTTTGACATCATGAAACAACATAAAAACAGTTCAGGGAGGAGTGTAGCCACCCCACAGGCATTTGTCACACAGTCTCTGTGTCAATACTTACCTGTGGAGGCTTGAGAGTCCTTCCCACACCTCAGCCAGTCAATACACCCTGTCAGTGCACCTGCACTGTCCCAATGGACTCCACCTCAAACACCTTTATAGTAACACTTTTCCCCATTTCTCTCAGATAAAGTCCAAATGCCCAAGTATGCATGTAATGTCTGTCTCCATGTGTTATGTTTTCTATTGTTATGGTTTCTTCCTAATTTGGCTCTGAGATTAGAGACACTAGCCAAGATAGCCACTCTTAGAAGATCCTTGACCAGAGGAATGTTGGGGTGTGTCAGGTGAGACACAATAAAGAGGTGAAACCAAAATGCAGAAAACAGAAGAAATTTATTACTCACAGGTTCCAGAGAGGTTAGGGGTCCCAACAGGAAACCAAAGAGAAGTCTGAAAGTGCAACCAGTAGGTGGGGACTGTGAGCGGGAGGACCTGTGGGGCTACGTACTCCAAATAAACTCCAAACAAAAGGAGAGAGCACAGGCTTACAGAAACTTCCTGGTCCTTTCTCTATCACATAATATCCAAGAACAACCATTTGCCCTCCCCTTGCCTTTGTTTCTTTATCCATAAAATGAGAATATTAATATCTTTTATCTCTATCTCACAGGTAAAGATCAAATTAATGTAAATGAAAGAGCTCCTATAAACCATGCAAAACTGTAAATGTAAAGCTACCAGTTTAAGCTCCCTGTCAACAAAGTAACATTAACTCATCCATAAAAAGTACATGGCATGGGTACTGTTAGAAAAGTCTACTTCACAACTTCTGTGAACAATTTGATATTATTCAATGATGGTAAGTTTATAGAAGATGTCCCCAAAAGAAAAACTATGTACTTAATTCAAATATTGCATTCAGGCAGATGCAAAGGGGTGGAGTGTGAGGGTCTCTGCTTTAGAGTTAACCTTTTCAAAGATTTTCCCTGGTTTTCTTGAATGAGAATTATGCAGACTTTTATTACATTACTATACAAAGGAGAAAAGTGTGAATAAATGCAGCATAACCAGCAATATACAGGAATTGAAATAATTCTTCCACTAGAGTAATAGGACAATAGTTGATTGAATTAATCCTTTAACAAACTTGTTTCCAATTTGAAAAACTTTTTAAAAACACTAAATATTTATCATTTCAGGTGAGGAATTTATTAGAAAGATTTTGTTATATTTTATTCCTTGTTATGGTCTTGTTATGCTCGCACTATCTCCAACACTATCGACATTGTACTAAAGGTATTAGCTAATTCAGTTGCACAAATAAAATTCATTACAGGCATAAGAATTGGTGAATACAAGTAAAACCATCTGTATTTACAGATGATATAATAGTATACCTAGAAAATCTAAGAATAAACACTGAAACCAACTTAACAAAAGAATTCAGGAAAGCATTGTTTACGCCTTCTCGTAGTCAAAAAGTAAATAGATTGAGAATATAGCAGCAGCAGATAACCCATTTACAGTGACATCCAAAAAAATTAAATACCTAGAAATAAACTTAATAAGAAATATGTAAAATTCTTATGAGGAAAACGTTGAAACACCTGAAAGACTCCAAAGTAGACTTTAACAAAAGGAAAGATAACCTCTGTTTTTGGATAGGATGACCAACTATCATGAAAATGCCAGTTCTACAAAAGTTAATTTACAAATTCAACACAATTCCAATAACTTTTTTTCTTTTACATGAAGCTAAATAATTTTGTACTATAGTTCATATGGAAAGTCAAACAGGCAAGCATAGCCGGGGGGGGAAAGGAAAGGAAAAAAAAAAAAGAATAGGAAAGGGGTTAGCCATCCTGGATATCAAAACATAAAAAATGTGGTATGTGTTCATGAATACTTAAGCAGAACAGTAAAATAGGTTGGAAATCCCAAAAGTAGAACCAGAGACATATGAAAATGTGGTATAAGATAAAGAAACCATCTCAAACCACTGGGACAAAGAAGTTTTAAGTCATGCTAGGAAAACTAGGTAGCAATTTGGAAACACAAAAAATTACATCCATACCAACACCATACATAATAATAAATGCCAAGTGGACCAGGGATCTAACCATAAAAATGAAATTATATAGGTATTAGAATAAAATATGGGCAAATTTCTCTTCTACCTCAGTTTAAGGAAAGCCTTTCTATGACTAAATATCTGAGGAAATGAAAGAAAATATTGCCAAATTTGACCATATAAAAACAACATTGTTTTTCATGGCAAAAATTTCAATATAAAAGTCAAAGATAACTGAAAAACTGAACAAAAATATTTGCAACATGTATCACAGGTAAAGAAATAATATTCCCAATGTATAAATAATTGAAAGCCTAACAGAAAATGGGCAAAGAACATAATAAACAGACAATTCACATACATAAAAGATTTTAAATTGTCCCTTAAATACATAAAAGTATGTTCATCCTTGCTTTTGATTACAGAAATGGAAGGTAAAACATTTCTGAAATATCATTTCTCACCTATCAATTAAAAAAATTGTATTAGCAAGACTATGAGAAAATTGTTACTTTTATACATTACTGGTGAAAATGCAAACTGGTATAACTCTATTGAGGGAGAACATGGAAATATTTAACAAAACTGCACATGTACCTACATTTTGATTCTGTAATTCTGCTTCTAGGAATTTAATTTGAAGGTCAGCTCCAACAATACAAAAAATACATATATTCAAGGTTATTTATTGCAGCATTGTTTATAGATTCAAAATGTTGGAAACAAATTTAATGTCCATAGTAGGAGAATATTTGAATAAATTATAGTAAATCTACACAGTGGGACATTATGTAGCTGTAAAAAAGAATAACAAATATGTCTGAAGTGATTTCCAGACTATATTGTTAAGTGAAAAAAAAGCAAAGTGCAAAAGATAGTCTATAGTATGCTACCTGTCATTTATAAAAGAAAGGAAACAAAAGAAACAAAGCAAGAATCAACAAGAAACTAGTTAAACTAGTAAGAGTTGTTACCTACAGAGTGATGGTAACATGGTAAATAGAATGGGAAGATACAAAAGAGAAGAAGAAATAGGGGGAGGAATACGTCTTGACATACCTTTTTGTATGGTTCTGACTTCTGGAACTATTTTAATATTTTAAAAAATCAGTAAAGATGAGTGAAAGAAAAAAGGAATTACAAATAAGGAAAGGGGAAATGCTACAATGAATCTTATGGTGTCAGACTGAAATCAGAAGTATCAGTAAGAACTCAAGATTTTTAATATAAATAGATGGATGATATAGATAGATAGGTAGATAGATGTCATATATAGATAATACATATTATATATAATATGTATAAATTTTCATATGCATATTATATTTTTATATACATATTATTGATGTAGTTTGGATATGTTTGTCCCCTCCCCAAAGCTCATGTTGAAATTTGATCCCCAACGTAGCAGTTTTGAAAGGTGTTTGGGTCATGGGGGTGGATCCCTCCTGAATAAATTAATGTCCCGGGGAAGCAGGGAGGGTGTGAGTGATCTCTCACAGGAGTGGATTAGTTCCCACTAGAGCAGGTTGGTAGAAGGAGCTTAGCACCTCCCTCTCTCTCTCTCACTTCCTCTCGCCATGTGATCTTGTGTGCCAGCTGCCCTGCCACCTTCCACCATGAGTAGAAGCAGCCTGAGGCCCATGCCAGACACAGCTTCCCAGAACCATGAGCCAAACAAACCTCTTCTTTTAATAAATTACCCAGTCTCAGATATTCTGTATAGTAACACAAACACGGATGAATACAGAAAATTGGTATCAAGAGTGGGGTGTTATTATAAAGATAACTGAAAATGTAGAAGTGACTTTGGAACTGAGTGATGGGCAGAGGTTGAGGAGTTTGGAAGGCTGAGAAGAAGAAAAGGCAAGGGAAGAGCTGGAACTTCTTAGAGATTGGTTAAATGATTGTAACTAGAATGCCGATAGATGTGTGGACAGTGAAGGCCATGCTGATGAGGTCTCAGATGGAAATGAGGAACTTATTGGGAAATGAAAAAAAGGACCCCCTTGCTACACTCTCAGTAAAGAACTCGGCTATTTAAGTCCATTTCCTAGGGATTTATAGAAAGTGGAAGTTAGGAGTTAAAAACCAGAATATCTGGTGGAAAAAACTTCTTAGCAAAATATTGAAGGGGTTGTATGGCTGCTTTTAATTACATTAATTATAATTAATTATAATTATATTAATTATATTAATTATACTTATTATGTGAATTATAATTAATTATTAATTATAATTAATTATATTAAATGAGAGAAGAGAGAAATTACCTAAAGATAGAATTTATAATTAAAAGGAAAGCAGAACATAAAGATCTGGAAAATTTGCAGAGTGGCCACGTAGTAGAGAATGGGAGCATTTTCAGGAGAATCATAGAGTAAAGCAGAGGGACTGGTTACCAAAGATATTAGCAGGACTATGAGGCAGTCAGGTGCTAAAAGCTAGTCAATGAGAGAAAAGCCCCAAAGTCATTTCAGAAGTCTTCTAGGCAGCCTCATCCATCACAGACCCAGAGGCCTAGGAGGACCAAATTGTTCTGGGGGACAGACCCAGTACACCACTGTCCTGCACCACCTCAGACACTGCTCTCTGTATCCCAGCAGCACAGGCTGAAAGAGCCTTGTCTCAAGTGGCTCCAGTTGTGGTCCTGGTGCTCTGGAGAATGCACACAGTAAGCCTTGGCAGTATCCACATGGTATTAAGTCTACAGGCTCAACAAGAGCAACAGAGGCATGGCAGCCTCCACCCAGATTTCAGAGGATGTATGCAAAGGCCTGGAGGCCCAGCCAGAGACCTTCCTCAAGGGGTGAAGCTACTGCAGAGGGCATCTACAAGAGCAATGCAGAGCAGAAATGTGGGGTCAGAGCCCCCACAGAGAGCTCCCACCAGGGCAATGCTTAGTAGAGCCATGGGAGCAGGGCTGCCACCAAGACCCCAGAGCTGTAGACCACTGGCAACTTGCAGGCCCACCAGGAAAATCCACAGTCAATAGGGTGGGCTGCACCCAGCAGAGCCAAGGAAGTGGAGCTACTTCAGGCTTTGGTGGGGGTGGTGTCCCAAACTCCCCACTGTGCCCAGGATGCAAGACTTGTAATCAAAGTCACTTGGAAAAAGGTAAACAAGGTGTTAAGCTGGCAAAAGTCAACATGGAAAGGGAAGCCAAAATGCCATATAATTTACATTTTTCTTGTCTCAAGGCAAGAAAAATCAGCTCTTCCTATTGGATTGCCAGAAAAGCTGATGTCATTAAGAAGCTACCCAGGACTTCCGAGTAATTCACATGTCTTTCTTGCCAGTGGGTATTACTCATTTAAAGTTTTCTTTTCCCTGTGTCCCTGAAGTTTGCCAAAGTACTCCACAGCATGTTTTCAGATTACAGCCCTATGCACGGAAATGTATGTTGGCTACTTCATGGAATTCTCTAAGCAGCTGACTTTCCTGTGTTGATGGAGCAAGCACATCCAGAAGATCATCACATCAAGGAGTATGGTGGCCAATGGAAGCCAACTCTCTACTACCCTGTCACAACCGTGGAAGAGCTGAGGGTGTTAGGGATTCAGCAAGAGGGATTGCTGAGGACCGCACATGAAGCCTTTGTGCGAAAAGGGAGCTGGGAGAAGTTGCAGTGCTGTATCCAGAAGATGGGCAAATTCTCCATTGATTTCCATCAGTGTTTCTCAAGACTTTCTAAGGTATGATCGGCATGACTGCTAGAGCAGATCAAAATCACCCTCTGGCCCGAATTACCTTTGTCTTGGCTCTTGCTGATTTTCCAAATTCAAGTTAGGGAAAAGGTGGGAGGATGGCAAGGGCAGATTATTACTCAAATCTTAGCAGTGTCTATTTAGCTCTAGGGACAATCTAGAGAAAGATAAAGAATAAAGGAATAAATTAAGAACTGCTATGTTAGCCGCTCAGGTAGAACTGTTTACTAAGGGAGTAACCCCACTCTGGACAGGCGATGAAGGGCAGAGAGGCAGATGAGAGGCAACATGTCATTATTGCAAGATGCCAGGACGTCAGTAGAGAATTGTACGAAGGCACTCTGGAGGGTGCAGGAATTTCAGAAAGACAGGAAGCAAGAAAGTCCAGAGGCTAGAGAATAATTAGCAAAGGGCTTAAAATGGACAGGCCTAGGAAAGCTTGGAGGTGAGAACTGGGGCTACTTATTCTTCAGTTTCCTTGGTCGTTTCTAGATTCCATTTGGTGATAGACTAAACATAGTTTGTTGGTATTTGGGATCTGTCTTGTCCCTATTTCTCCATGGTTCCCATACTAATAGGTCCTCTAAGTGTACAGTGTATTTTCCTAGTTTCTGCTGATCTCCTGTATCCACTGGGGAGAGACCTGCCGTGCAACTTTAAAACTACCATACCATCAGGTACAGTGTCTGTGGTGCTCTTTGAGGGGGGAAAAGCACCTGATTCGGTTACTATGTGTCTTCTGAAAGAAAAGAGGGTACAGCAAAGAGAGTGGCAATCTCAGACCATGCTAGAAAAACATCCTGAGCTGAAACAGATCCATGTTTTCAGCCCTAGAGCTCAATTAAAAGGAATAAAATCAGCTATAAAAGTATCAGGAAAAATAAGGGATAATTTAGAAAAGGCATTCATCCTGTGACACTCCCAAACTTCTGGTAAAGAAGGAAGATAAACTTGATAAAGATGGCAGACCCCCATACAGCTTTGTACAAAATCTTAGGGAAGTAAATAAATTTGTTGTTCCATTAATCCCTGTAGTTCTTAACCCTACAACTTTTCTGACTTCTGACTTTGGTACCATTGTCTGAAAATGTTTTCTCCTTAATTGATCAATGCTTTTCTCTCTCACTCCCCCCTCCTTCCTTCCTTCCTTCCTCTCTTCCTTTTCTTTTTTCCTTCCCTTCTCTGATGAGACAAACAGGGATTCTCTGAGCCAAAATTGCTCACTAGAGAAATCCTGCACTCTGCAGGAATGGGACAAAAGTAGTCTTCCCACTGTGCTTGGTTGTCAGCTGGGACCAGCCTGGAGAAGTGTGCCCATAACATGAACATGGTGGTAGAATCTTTCCCTAACTGGCACATAAGGAGATACTATTCAACAATGAAAAGAATGAGCCTTTAATACTCACAACCACATGGGTGGATCTCAAAAGCATTATGCTGTGCCAAAGAAGCCACACACAAAAGAGTACAAACTCCATGACATCATTTACAGAAAAACCTAGACAGTGTCCAGAGTCAGATAGCAGATTAGTGGCTGCCTAGGGCCACAGGAGAGGGTCAAGGATTAGCTGAAAAGGGCACAAGGAAACTTTGTCAAGTAATAGAAATGTTCTATTGAATATGGTGGTGGTTAAACTGTTCTGTACATTGACCAAACTGTACACTTAAAATAGATGCATTTTTTGTATGTGACTTATACCTCAATAAAGGTGACTTTTAAAGTAACCCACCTCCTCAATGAGCTGCTGCTGCTACCATGCTTTCTTCCTGGCATAGTCCCCTGTTCACACATGCATTAAGACAACTTAAGAGGCAGAGGTTTCAAAGTGAACTTTTAGCTCTCTAATTGGTAGGATTTACCCTTAGGACCAAAAAGCAACTTGATAATACCTGGACTCAAAACAATGAATATTTATAGAGATGAGATTTACCAAGTTAATCATGGCTTCCACTCGCCTGGTTTGGCAGCCTGTCCTTCAGAGTATGTCAATGCCTCTTTTGCATATAGACTCATTCACTCCTGCTTCAGGGAAAGCTGATCATGCCTTCTGGGTGCTCAATCAGTGATTATATGCAAATATATAGCACAAGATAATTCACGTTATTGTTACTCTCTGGAACTCAATGAAGTAAAAACATTGAGAAATCTATTACTGCAAATTTAATTTTTTTATTTTATAAAACATTTTGTTATTGAAATAAATATTATATGAACCACTGAGAGGCAGTATAATCTCAAAAATTACTGGTTCATTACAAGAAAAGACAGGGATACTTTGAATTTAAGGCAAACCAATATTACTCTCAAAGAGTTTAGTTTACGTAAGTGATCAGGAAATCATCTGTCATATCTCTTCCCACTGGCTTTATTTCTACACAACCAGAAAACTAGAAAACTAGCCATTTTAGAAACATAGCCTAGAAAACTGAAAATTGTACTGTTAAGAAAAAGTAGGTTCACAGTAAGATTATAAAGTAAATATTTATTACCATAAGGGACAGGAAAGGAATAGATCTAACATTTATTAAGGATCTTACTTCAGCCAAGCACCTATTTTTAACAAGTAATTTTACTGAAACAAATTTGATAGAAAAATCCAGAAGCAAGAATTAAATGATCCACAGCGATAACAGGTTTGTAAAAATAAACAAAAGCAACCTCATAGTAAAAACCTTTTAGTTGAACAGACAGAGAGCTTTTTAGGCTCCTGCTCCACATGCAGGTGATATTAGTCCTAACTGCCGCCCTCTGTGTGGCCTCTGTGAAAGGAAAACTCAGAGGGACACATGCCTTAATTTTCTGTTACAATGTTTTGCAAAAAAGTGTCTAGATTTCAGAATAGCTGGGTATCAAAAATCAAAACAAAAAACAAGACAAAACAAAACAAAAAACTGCAGAAGTTACTTAAAGTAAAAACCAAAAAATAAACAAAAGATGTTACTAAAGTTACAGTTTGTCTGTGCAAGGTGGGAAGATAACAGTTTTTCACTTGACTTTCATATCTGCAAGGGTCAAAGGTCATCATCTATCTTTAGTCATTAGTATTTCAAAAGTCAGAGAGGCAGAAATTTAGAGAAAAGGCTCAGGGTTTCACTTATTTAGGAACTAGTGCTCTACAGAATGTCTTTGTTTTTTAAAGTGTATCTGAAGAGACAAGATGTCTTTTTTTCCCCAACTGTTAAATGAGATGCTTAGTCAAAATGGCAGCAGGGCAAAGTGTCCTTTTTGCTTTCTTATTGCCCACTTCTAGTCAAATTTCACCCCAAAGTGAAGAATCAACCCCATAAATTTGTTCTGCTATTTTCCAATGCAGTATCAATTATTTGATGTTTTGCTTATTCGACTAGTTTTATTTTATTTATTAAAAATGTCCTGGTTGATATGATTAACAAAACTAGATCCATATGAAACTACAGCCTGATGTTCCATTTCTCTCGAGACACTGTGAATCTTCCAGGGCCATAGTTAATCACGTTTATTTGCCAGAAGTACTTTTATTGCCCTTATATGCTTGTGTATTCCAAAGCTAGGATCCAGGAAACATCCAATGCACTCCTACTAAGTTTTGCCTGAACTACTTATAAACGTAGAGATATTTCTCTTTCTCCAAGATCCCCTAATGTGTCAATATTCCTGTCCCGCCAGAAAACAGCATTGTTTCTGACCCGGTAAGTCTGGGAGTCTATAAATCATAGAGGCACCATAGAGTGAATTGTGGCATCATTTCCATATGGAAAGAACACTCTTCGCTCCTCTACAGTGGACTTATGCCTCATTAAGTAAAATTTACCTTTATCTGTGGCATTTCTGGCACATTCACGGCTACAAATTTGATTTGTCCAATTATATCCTGAAAGGAAGAAAGACAGATTCCCATTAAAACTATGCAAATAACCATATTGTAATAAGGAGGAACAATACACATCAAAGGCATTTTGCCTAATATTTAGCCATTGTTCTAGGCAGTTTTGCTAATTATGTGTCTTTGATTCTTACAAAATTATTTTTCTTAAATTTTTCCAATGATATATTAGTTTATTTTGTAGATTACAGTACTACTTCTGAATTCTAAGGGATCAATTAAATAAGATAACATTTAAAGGAAATGCTACCCATTTAAACATTCCAGTTTGCAAGCCTGTTAAAGTTGACAGATAAAGAAAAAAGAAAGATAGGTGTTCTTTTATTTTTACCAAAAAGTACAATGTTAACCACAATTAAATCTTCTCATCAGTGTCATTCTGTCTGAGGTAATTATTTATTCATTTCATCTTGAGTTATCTCAAAGTCATCTGTGTCTGCACTAGGAGTGCTGGAAACCCTCAGTCTGACAGGGATCTATTCACAGGATGAGGAAGCCTATACACAGAAGGTTATTTTGTACAGAACCAAGAGTAAAAAATGTGGGGTGGGGTAAACTTTTTTACTGAAGTCGTTCTTTTGATGTTTCTTCCAGAATGCTCTGAAGCTTGCAGCAGGGGACTTTAAGCAAGTATAAAGGGAAAACAGAGAACCTTTTTAATCATGAGACTAACTGACTCCGGTAACTTTATTACAATAATGAATAAAATCAGAATGGGGAAGAGTGAAGTTCCCCACTGAAATTTCAGATGAAATAATTTTTTAAGAATTTTGTAAGCCACTGCCCTAAAAATAAGAACATATTATTGATGGTGAAGTTACTGACTAGTCTCTGAGTCACTGACTACTCTCTAAAGTCTTTTCATTTATCCTATAAAATATATATTATGATTGTCACAATTGGCAAGCTGTTTTGAACTTAGAAACTAACTCCCTTTCAAATCAATTTAGTTATTGTGGCATTCTTTGTACATTACCTTGACTGTTTCTACTCATCCTAAAAAGTACAAATTTACTGAAACATATTCATATTGTATATAATTACCATCGGTACTATGAGCTTCTCTTTTTGACTTGTCAGCCCTTCTTACATCTTGGGCTTGGCAAGCAGGAGAGTTTTGACAGTGGTGTAAAGCTAATTAAAATTATAGCATGACCATAAATACATATACAATTATTTTTAGCATT
>NW_007737890.1:0-3987 GCF_000696425.1 Galeopterus variegatus | reverse complement strand
CTGAAACATATTCATATTGTATATAATTACCATCGGTACTATGAGCTTCTCTTTTTGACTTATCAGCCCTTCTTGCATCTTGGGCTTGGCAAGCAGGAGAGTTTTGACAGTAGTGTAAAGCTAATTAAAATTATAGCATGACCATAAATACATATACAATTATTTTTAGCATTCCTTCTTTTATAAAATGAAAGAGCAAATCATTGATGTTGTCTAGTAGCCTTCTGAGTGTAAAAGACATCTTGATAGTTTTATTATTCTGGTTTTGAGGGCTGAATTTGTCACTCAAAATGAGACAACATATAAGTCATAAGATTTTAAGGATAATAGATGGTTATAGGAAATGGTTATAACCTTGATTTAGACTGAAAAACACAGCAATGAGTAATAAAAAATATTAGGAACTTTAGCCTTTTTAGACGTAAAATTTTGTTAAAAATTGACTCAACAGTATGAAAGAAGCAGACAAAAAATCAACAGGCTCTTGAGTGAGATTTTTTTGGTGATTATCAAAACCTTTGCTACTCAAGAATAAAATCACGTAGTGCTTGTTGTTAAGGGCAAACTAATACATTCAAAGATTAATTTTCCTTTAAACTTTTTTTCACCTTTTATCATCTGTAAGCTTCCTTTGTTTAATAATTTTAAAATCTTGATATATATTTTTCAACATACACCATTGCGCATATGGTTAATAGTTATCTTTAGATTGCCTCAGGATGCAAATTGCTTTTTTCCTCTCTCTGTGGCAAGTGATATGCTTGATCAAAATGGTTAAGAACAGGGCCAGTTTTTCTTTTTACCTTAGAGACAGAGAAGAAAGGGCTACCAAAGAAGGAGACCAATAGAATTTCTTGTCCTGGAGAGATCAAACTCTTAATTCCTGGGGGAAATGTAAATTTATTTTCCAAAATGAATCCCATGAGGTTCTATTCTTTTAATTGAGCAGACAAAAAAAAAAAAAAAATGGCCTAAAGAAGATAAGTGACACCTAAGCCAGATTTCTTAAACATTCATACTGTTTTAAATGATGACAATCAGAGGTTACACACAACTATCTAATTATAGCCCATTGTCTAATGAGCTGACATCTAAGAAATTACTGATTGTTGGGCTGGTTTACAGACCAGTCAGCCCCATCCTATGCAGGTCATTAGTCAGGTCATTGAACGAAGATTCTGGTGGCCAACAACAGGGTGGGCATGCTTTGTTCCATCCCGAGCTCTGCCGGCCAGTGGTTCAGAGATCTTGCCTTTTATACTGAAAGCACACAACAATGGCAATAAGCCAAGGAGTATACGGGCGCACACGCAGTCACACCACTCTTATATAACTTGTTTACAATGGATGTGCTGAATCATACCCAGCCAGATATGAGGCCAGGGGTAACTATACTGACTGCATGTTCCTCACAATGATCTACGTAAATATCTCCAGGGAAAGAACAAGAACACCCATTTGGTACAGTTCTTATGAACCAACTCACATAAGAGTTGTGTCCTTTGAAATCATAAGGGGTAGAATAGCCTGAAATTGACAAGTAGTTTTAAGAAGGATTAAAAGAACTTTATGAGTGGAAGTTTCAAAGTTGCTATTTGCAAACTATATGCTTTGTTGACGAGCCATACTTTCTCTTAAAAACAACCCTCCTATAATGCTACTGTTGAAGTTAAAAAAAAAAAAAAAGAAAGCAAGGAGGACATAACTAATTTGTCTTATGCAGTTGGGCATGCCCTATACATTTAGATTTCGGCCTGTCTTTAACACTTCAAGTATATATTTTAATTTAAAAAGCATGCCTGGAGTTTCAAAAAATCATTCAAGGTAGCCCAGTTATATCAGAAATTAAAGTATACATATCACCAGTTTATGGTAATTATTAGGATCTTAACAACATTCATTTGAAAGGATGGTCATCTGCAAAGGAGTCTATTTAATGTGGTTTGTTTTAATAGAGAATCTTTAAGTGGGACCAGACTATTACAAGGTCTAATTGAAAAGTTTTAATGCATGCCACTAGAAGCCCCCCCAGGCTCCCAAACCAGGGTGTGGGGAGGCCAAGGGCCTCAGCCATGCCCTCTCTAACATCTGTATCAAGCTCAGCAATGACCAAGACCCCCTGATCTCCCCTGGGCTCCCAAACAAGATGGGGTGGGGCTGTGGGCCTCAGCCACACCCCCTCACCCTCTCAGCCAGGCCAGCGAAAGAGCCAGCTGTGGGCCAGCTCCTCCCCACACCTCTCTCTCCTCTCCCCTTTTCTCCCCTCCTCCTCCCCCCAGCTGCTCTGCAACATTTTAGAATGTAAGAAACAATAATAATTAATTAATTAACTTTAAAAAAAGAAAAATTTTAATGCAAAAGGAAATGGTTTTCTTTGTCTTTTGAAAACAGTCTGTTATTAATTACCAAATTAGGATTTGCACAAATGGAAACAAATGGCTTCATTTCATAAACCTTATTTTTTTTTTTTTTGAGCAAACATACAACTCCTAAAAGAGAAAAATAAACCCAGATTAAACGTCTCATGTATTTGAGGCAGGCCTGGGCCAAAGCATTTTTCATCAAAATAAGGACTTTACATACAAAAGCACAAACCATGAACCAGGTAGAAGAAAATAATCTATGTGGACCCTCAAATTATCCAATTTTTCTATACTTTACATTATTGTACATTTATAAAGTAGTGTTTTCAAAGATTATTTAGTAATTTTTGAGACACCCCTAAACCAAAGGCACCACACAGGATGAAAACGAAGCTGAAATGCTTTGAATAAAACAATTAAACATTCAATAATAATATAAGTTTATCCCAAGGTACCTGGGTTCCAAGCATTTATAGTATTAATTTGTAGTATTTTAAATTCTAATTCAAGTAAAAATAGTTTTGCTGTTATACAGATGGCAAAACGCCACCTTACAAACATCTATCTTAATGACTTTATACTTTCAGATTAGGCTAGTTGGAAACATGAGAAAAACCGTAAGAGACTTTCAGGAGCATGCATTAAAAACAGGAGACCAGAGGATGCTCAGAGGATCTGANGATTATTTAGTAATTTTTGAGACACCCCTAAACCAAAGGCACCACACAGGATGAAAACGAACCTGAAATGCTTTGAATAAAACAATTAAACATTCGATAATAATATAAGTTTATCCCAAGGTACCTGGGTTCCAAGCATTTACAGTATTAATTTGTAGTATTTTAAATTCTAATTCAAGTAAAAACAGTTTTGCTGTTATACAGATGGCAAAACGCCACCTTACAAACATCTATCTTAATGACTTTATACTTGCAGATTAGGCTAGTTGGAAACATGAGAAAAACCATAAGAGACTTTCAGGAGCATGCATTAAAAACAGGAGACCAGAGGATGCTCAGAGGATCTGAGCAGAGCTTCATTATAGGAAATAAACCGTGTTCATTGTTCTACTCTTGGGGAAAAAAAAGTACTTATAAGAGCACACATAAAACCACTATGTATTTAATCTTTAAATATAACTGTGTGTGCATACACACATAAAATTTTCTAGCTTTGTCAACTAAAAAAGCCTACAAGAGATCTACAATAACCAACCCCTGAACAATGAACATTACTTGTGTTCAGACTATGATCTTAAAACGTCATTTCAGAGTGAAAGAAAGAACTTGAAAAATAGCTCATTCCAGTGCGAGAAATGGAATAATGGAATTGAAAGATAAAAGGAGTCTTTCTTGTAAAGTTGTTTGAGTTCTTTATATATTCTGGATATTAGTCCTTTGTCAGATGNCTGAAGCTTGCAGCAGGGGACTTTAAGCAAGTATAAAGGGAAAACAGAGAACCTTTTTAATTATGAGACTAACCGACTCTGGTAACTTTATTACAATAATGAATAAAATCAGAATGGGGAAGAGTGAAGTTCCCCACTGAAATTTCAGATGAAACAATTTTTTAAGAATTTTGTAAGCCACTGCCCTAAAAATAAGAACATATTATTGATGGTGAA
>NW_007737889.1:51133-52445 GCF_000696425.1 Galeopterus variegatus | reverse complement strand
GCTCATTTTTTCACTTTGATTCTCCCAGGGCTATTAGTTTAAATGTTCTAGCATAGTCTACAAATTACTCTTGGAAAATAAGGAAAGAATCCACTGCCCACATTTGGACCAGAATGTTAAAGGGCGATCTGTGTCTCTTCTAGGCTGTCTAGGTTGACTGTGAGGTCCAGTACTTCTCCCTTCCACCACGGAAATGTTGCCCCATCTTAGAGAAGACAGCACTAGTGTGTTATTAGAATTGACGATTTGTGTTTTTCCCAGAAATGGTCAGACCTCTGGTAGGGTTCAGAGATTACAACACAGTGATAACAAGGGACACAGTATTTTAGAACAGTGGTTCTCAGCTCTGTCAGAACTAGTGCTACCATTTTATTTATTTATTTATAATTTTTTTATTGAATCATAATTGATTATGTATATTTTGGGGGTTCAACATTGATGTATGTTGATGAAATCAACATTATTAGCATATACATTATTACAAATCATACTTATTCTTTATGCCCCTTATCCTATCTCTCCCCATCTTCCTCTCTCCCTTCCTCCCTCTAATTACCCTAGATTTCTTCTCTCCTTCTGAAAGAGTAATGGTTACTCTGTTGATTTGTTGCCTAAATGATCTGTCCAGTGCTGAGAGAGGTGTGTTTAGGTCTCCCATTATTATCATAGAGCAGATGCTTCTTCTATCACTCTGGAATGGACTTTGTGGAGAGAGACAGCCTCTTCTTTTCTATGGTCTCCACTGGTGACTCTCCTTGTTGTCAATGCACTTGAGTGGCTGGCGGGCCATCTACACAGTGGTTGTGGCATCTTGCTGCTTTTGCAGCAGCCTTGGCTACTGTGGTGGCTGTGGTGGGCCACCCACATGGAAGTGGTGGTTTTGGCATGCTCCTTGCCTGGTTGCAGGATGAGGGGTCAGTCCCTGGCTCCATCTGTTTTTACATTCTATGATGTTGTGGAGCAGTTGGGTGGGAGGGGCGAGGGGAGAGAGGAAGAAAATAGGGTGGGAGAAGGAAGAAGAAGGGGGGACATAGTTGAGGCCTGTGGCACCCCCCTCATTCATGCAGGGGAGACCAGGGAGCTTCCAGCAGTGGCTTAGTCATTGCTGGGATGAATGCAGATGTCGGGGGGTGTGGCTGAAGCCCTCAACCCCCACTGCCCTAGCTCGGGAGACCAGGGAGCTTCCAGCAGTGGATCGGTGGTCATTGCTGGGCCGGTTGTGGGTGTCAGGGAACATGGCTGAGGCCCTGTGCCCTCCCCCCTCCCTGGCTTGGGGGCCCAGGGAGCTTCTGGTCCTTCTACGTTTTATAGG
>NW_007737889.1:42939-49630 GCF_000696425.1 Galeopterus variegatus | reverse complement strand
TGCTTTTTAATAGTTGTAAATTGGTTGATTTATGGGAGAGAGTGATGCTGGGGACCATCTACTCCACAATCTTGACTGGAAGTCAGTGCTACCATTTTATAACAAATATTGGGAAATAGCCCCTTTAGTACCCTGAAATGATATTCATAGGTAATATAATCTACCTACACACATAATGTTAAAAAATAAATATAGAATCTTAACTCTGACATAAAGAAATAATAAGAAAACAATTTATAATAATATAATATGTAACTGTATACTGTAAACACGTGGAGACTGTCTACACTGAAGACAATGAAATAACGAGACATACCAATATATAGAACCATGATAAATGTAATAGCTACAAATACAAGCTAATTAAGGAGATTCAGATATTATGAGTGGTATTGACACTTGAGTGTTGAGTTTCAGAAATAATGAATAACTCTTGAATTAAACAATTTGTTCTTCCCTTAATTTAAATGGAGATTACCAACCTATATATTTCAGAGTTTTTTGAAACTATATAAAAATGCTTTGTGTTTATATATAAAACAGAGTAAATTCTGGGCTCAATAATAGGAAGTAGGTTCATCCCCTACATAAATATTCATTTGGAGATTTGAAAAGTTTACTTTTTGTGGGAATGCCCATGCNCCTCCCCACATGGTATTATCCTCTGGTTAATGAAATTGTCAGTTTTCTGGTCTTCCTCATTAAATGTAAAAACTCCTTAAAGGTAGGGGCTTGAACATATCTTATTCACGTCATCACTTGCAAGGCAAAGCATAGTACGTAGTACATTCAGTAAATATTCGCTGAATAAATGAACAATTTGGTTTTAAGAGAAGTTATACTTCACTTAGGATAGCAGGGCCAGTTTTACTCAAAACTTATGCCTTCATTTTTCAACCACAAGTTTATTTATAAAACTTGCTCCAAATGTTCTTAGTACCAGAAAAGGTTTTCTTTCTGGAGACCAGGCAGTTCCTGCCAGATATTTTTGAAATGCAATTTTAAAACTGAAAAACCACCTAAAAGTAGGACGTAAGTAAGCAGCATTTTAATGTCTTCCCGACTAATTAAGGGTATCCATTTTAAAACAATTTTTTAAATTTAACAAATAATAATTGTTGATTCTCATTTATGTTCCAATTCATAATAGAGCAGTGGTTCTCAAAAAGCAGTCCATGGAATCCTGTGAGTTCCCAGGACCTTTTCAGGAGGTCTACCAGGTCAAAACTATTTTCATAATGATACTAAGACATTTTTGTCTTTTTCACGGTGTTGACAGATGCACTTATGGTGCAATAGTAATGGTGGTTAAACTGCTGTTACCTTAAAGTGAATTTAGGTAGTGGCCCCAAACTATACTAGTAGCCATGTGTCCTTCACCAAAATGCACTTGAAGTAAAAGAAAAAATAAAAGATGAAAGTTTTACTCAATAATGTCCTTGATAAAGCTGTAAAATTATCACTTTTAGTAAATATTGACCATTGAGTAAATATTTTTTTAATATTCTTGTGATAAACTTGAAAATATGTAAAGCACTTCTGCTGCATACCA
The DNA here is from genome assembly GCF_000696425.1 of Galeopterus variegatus. Lineage (NCBI taxonomy): Eukaryota > Metazoa > Chordata > Mammalia > Dermoptera > Cynocephalidae > Galeopterus > Galeopterus variegatus. Next base: position 48,078 of record NW_007737889.1, on the reverse strand, counting down.
AAGTGTCCCTTGAGGTAAAGCTCATTTGCAGTTGAGTTGTGAGCTGAACTAGCTGTTTTCTCCAAAAAATACCATTTTTACTGAAAAGAACAATTGGACAAACACTTGGGTATTTGGCAGGCATTTTCTTCAATATAAACAAAGTGAGACTCTCACCCCAAGGAATCAACTGACAATATTTGTTTCTAATGATTAAGTGTAAGGTTTCAAGCAAAACTTTTGAATGTGAGCACTTCCCAATATTTAAAGTTTTTTCTAATGAGATTGGTGGTCAGAAAAATGATTTATTGTCAGAACAAATTATCATGAATTTAGTGGCCTAAGACAACACAAATTTTTTATTTTATAGTTGTGTAGGTGAGAAGTCTGACACAGCTCTCACAGGGCTCAAATCAAGGCATCAACAGGGCTGCCTTCCTTCTGGCAGGGGAGAATCAGTGCTGAAGGAGAATTGATTTGCTTGCCTTTTCCAGCTTCTAGAGGCTGCCCACATTCCTTGGTGCATGGCCCCTTCCTCCACCTTCAAAGCCAGCAATGTCATCGTATCTCTCCGACCTCTGCTTCTGTCATCACATCTTCCTCCTCTACCTTTCTTCCAACTTCTTCCACTTTTTAAGACCCTTGTGCTTACATTGTGCCCACCTGGATAATCCTGGATAATCTCTTTACTTTAAGGTCCGCTGATTAACAAACTTTATTCCATCTGCAACCTTAATTCCCCTCTAGACCCTTGTGCTTACATTGTGCCCACCTGGATAATCCTGGATAATCTCTTTACTTTAAGGTCAGCTGATTAACAAACTTTATTCCATCTGCAACCTTAATTCCCCTCTGTCATGTAACTTGACATATTCACATCCTTGGTGGATTAGGACATGGACATCTTTGGGGAAACCATTATTCTGCCTACAACAAGTAGTGATATTAGCAAATGCAATTTCTTTTTGATGTTTTTAAAGGAAATGTGTCAACATTTGGAACATCTGCATAACTTAGTAACACAACACTTTTGAAATGACCAGTGTTTGGCCTTCAAAATCGCAGGTGGATAAAAGATCCATTCACAATGTGAAATGGATTTAATGTAGCTACAAAAATTCCATAGATACAGTTTGACATTTCAAATTGTACCTAACCTTTTAGAAACTAGTACTTGCTGAGTTTTGATGTAGGATCAAAGAAGAATGTACATAATTATCTGAAAAGGCTATTAAAATATTCTCCCTTTTCCAATTACATATCTGCTTAAATCTAGATTTTTTTCCATATAATTCAATCAAAAAAATATATTGAATGCAGAAGCAGATATGAGAATCTAGCTGTCTTCTATAAAGCCAGACTTTAAAGATATTTACAAAAATGCCAACAATGTCACTCTTCTCACTATTTTATTTTTTGAAAACATGGTTATTTTTCATAAAAATATGTTATCCATGTTATCATGGAATAGTTTTTTTACTGTTACTTAAAATATGCTTAAAATTTTTTTTGTTCTTAGTTTTAATTTCTAATACAATATATACTGATAGATATAACTCACATAAATAAAAGCTTTTTGGAGTCCTCAATAATTTTTAAGCATGTAAAAGGGTCCTGAGACCAAAGTGTTTGAGAACCACTGTGCTAGAGTAGCAGCTCTTCCAGGGAGGCAGATGAAAATGCAGTCTTTACATTTGTACTCTACTTATTGGGGATCTTGCCCCACCCCTCAGCCTGCATTTGCCTTTGTAATGATTGTGACTTTTTCACAAGGTCACTGGATTGCCAAGAAGCAAGTCTACCAGCTGAAGAAAGGGAAAGACCCACCACTTTATTAATGGGGCAGAGGTATGAAATAGAGTAGCTCTGTCCACAAATTACAGTCAGGGCATAAGAAGGAGCAGGGTGGAGTCTGGGTGACATCCCATCTGTCCCAGAGGAAGGCCACACTTACTGCCCTGCCTTCTTCCCACCCTTTTGGAGACAAAGGTAGAGCATGAAATGTGCGATTACACCATAGCTGGACCTCTGCCAAAGGGTGGTTTCCTAGATGCAAGCTTATCTTGTCTGCAGTGTGTGTATCATGACTGTAAAGACAGACTGGGAGAAGGTAAGTTAATCACCTGACTCAGATCTACTTTTTATCGCATGCTATTCTGTGCAGAGAATCTGATAGCTACTTCCACGTTTCTCTTCTCAAGCAAAAGAGCAACTGCAGTGAACTTTGTTAAACACCAAAATAGATCACCAAACAAAAAAAAAAAATGTGTGGAGTTTCCTCTCATACTGGAAATCTTCAAACATAGACTAGTTTCCCATCCCTCTGTGATAGCCCCAATGTGCTCTGTATGACAGAGGGAGCTTAGTAATTTTAGTTATTGCTGTTGTTCTGATTTTTTAACATAATCTCAAGTTTTTGTTGTCTTCATAATAAAACAAAAGATGAAGCTGTGGACTGGATCACTTAGCCCTTCTCTTTTTGTCTCTACCCCGTTCAAAATGCTTGCTTCTCTGAATAGCCAGCATTCTCTTAGATCTGCAACTGGGCTTAGTGCACTCAAGCCTCAGCACAATCTTCTTTGTTATTTTAGCCTTTTTCCGGAGAATTGGCTTAGTCTGCCTACAATAGGAACTCTGCTTCCTGTCATAACACCACTTTCCCTGGGCATATAGAGAATCTGGCCCTTCTTGTAGGGTGTCACTTTGTGGGGATGGTGCTTGCCACACTTCTTACAGAAAGTGCAGCAGGTTTCGGGAACTTTTGCCATGATTGCAGGAGCACTGTTGGCACCGAAAGCTTGCTGTTCTTGTTCTTGTTGTCTCCCGCCTGTGAGAAAAATTACCCAGGATGAACTAAATGATGTCTCAAGTGCCCTTCCAACAGTACGATTGAGGATTCTGTGGCTGTGTCCACACCATAAGAATTTCTTGTTCTTGTTGTCTCCCGCCTGTGAGAAAAATTACCCAGGATGAACTAAATGATGTCTAAAGTGCCCTTCCAACAGTACGATTGAGGATTCTGTGGCTGTGTCCACACCATAAGAACATAATGGATCAGGGAGAGTGGAACTATCACGCCATAGTGTAGACAACATTTTGGCAGAATTTTTCATTTCAAATAGGTTTTATTATTATCATATATGCAAACCCTACATGCCATACCAAGGCTCTGTGGTTATTTTAGTAATGCGCTATCATATATAAGAACATAGATGTCCTCTGCTGCAAATGCTGGGCTCCTTTCATATTGTCTCTGTCACCAAGCAGCTATGCAGCCTGGGACAGTTCCTTAACCTCTCCCAGCCACAGATCCCTCATCTATCACCTAGAGATGGTAATGCGTATCCAAGAATGTTGTTATGAGGCTCAGAAGAAATAATAATGTGTATGGAAGGGCTTTTTGATAAACTGTAAATTATTTCACATAAGTGACAGAGCCAAGGAGGAACTTGATAAGGTGACTTTATTTCCCCCTCCTATCATCATTCCTACCTCACCTTAGCCCAAACACAATCAAAGTAAAACTAGTTTTTTCTATAAAAATGCAGACTTTGGACCTCTACCAAACCCCTTCTACATACAGAAATTCTATACCTTCCTCTGTTCTATATATCTTATTTATTAATATTTAGCAATATGATATTTATTCAAGAAGAATTTGAAATGTTCAGTGACTGATTTGTGCAATCAATTACTCAATCAATAAATATTTACGTATCCACTAAGTGTCTTATGATATTTATTCAAGAAGAATTTGAAATGTTCAGTGACTGATTTGTGCAATCAATTACTCCATCAATAAATATTTACGGGTCCACTAAGTGTCACTCTCTGAACTAGGCAGTGGGGATATAGCATTGGGAAAAAAAAATACAAAACTCCCTGCCTACATAGAGCTTATATTCTCACAGGTAGGAGGATGGAGAATGTGATGATAAACAAGTAAACAGGTAAAAGGTAACACCATGTCAAAGGGTGACATGAGCTATAGAGAAATGGCAGGGAAGGGGATAGAGACTGCTAGGCATTAGTGACAGAAGGGAGGGTGCAATTTTAAATGATGTGGTCAGTGCAAGGCTTCACTACTATGATGTCATTCAAGCAAACAGAGAAGTTGGTTAAAGGCAGAAAAAAAAGCAAGTGCACAGGTCTGGTGTGTTCAGGGAACAGCAAGGAAGCCAGGGTGCCTTGGAGAGTAAAGTAGGGGGAGAATAGTAGCAATGAGTAAGAGGGATTGTGGTGGAGAGGAGGTGGCAGGATCCAGTGGCTTCCCATCTCACTAGGAGAGGGTTTTGAGCAGAGGACTGCATGGCCTGAGTTAAGTTTTAAAAAAACTACTTTGGATAATAGACTACTGAGCAGCAAAGATGAATACAGAAAGACCAGTAAGGAAGCTTTCGAAATAATGCAGATGAGAAATCAAGGCAGTAACAAAGGAGATGGTGAGAGGTAGAAAGAGTCTAGATATATTTTGATGTTAGAAACAACAGGATTTGTGCAAGGATTGGATGTGTGTTATAAAAAGAAGAGAGCATAACTTTAAGGTTTTGGCCTGAATAACTGAAATTATGGAGTGGCCATTTACCTAGATGCAGTCAACTTCAGGAGTACTGGGTTTGGGATGGGGGAAGACTAGCAGTTCAATTTTGGATATGTTAATTTTGAGATGCCTTTTTGACATCTAAGATGTCAAGGGGATAGGTGAATATGAGTCTGTAATTCATGGAGAGAGATCTGGGCTGGACATACATTTGGGAGCATCGGCATTTGTGCAATATTTAAAGCTGAGTAGAGACTGAATGTTATTACCAAAATAATGAACATGGAAAGAGAAGAAAAGGATTTCAAGGACTGAAACCTGAACCTTTGAAACCAAGAATATGAGGAAGACTCAGCAAAAAAGAGTGAGAAGGAGTGACCAGTAAAGTAGAAGGAAAAACTGGAGACGGTCATGATCGCAAAGTGAAGTGAAAGAGTGTATCAGGGAGCATGGAGTGACGTGATTGACCGTATCAAATGTTGCTGATGGGTCAAGTCAGATGAGGACTAAGGATGGGCACTTGGATTTAGCAAAGGCAAAGTTATTAATGATCTTGACAAGAACGGGGGGGGGGGGCGGGGGGGGGGGGCAAAACCCCAAGCAAAGCAAATTCAAGAAAA
>NW_007737889.1:23002-42929 GCF_000696425.1 Galeopterus variegatus | reverse complement strand
CTGCCAATCAATACTACCTCAACATGCATTTTCTTTTCGATCCTGATCTTGCATGATAATGAAAGTATGTGGGCTTCCACATAAAGCAGCTGTAGCTACAATTAATCTTGAACTCCAGATTATAAATTAGGTTTACACAAAAGTGTTTGGCACTTACTAACTCTGCTCCATGTGCCTAGTCATATCATGGAAATTTAAAAGAGATAGAAAGCATAGCTCTTGACAATGAGGAGTTCCCTGTCCTTGGAGAAACTAGATGCAATATATGAAACATCAGGATACTGTGAGGCAATAACACTGAAGCATGAGTTTGTGATTGAAAAGCATAAACCAAATGTTATAGGAATTCACAATTGTACAGTGTTGTTGAAGGGTAGGACTTGGACAAGAACAGTGTTGTTGAAGGGTAGGACTTGGACAAGAAAACTTTGGGGGAAAACAGTGGGTTATTTATAGTGGGACTTAGAGGAAAAGAAGGATTTACATAGTTAAAGAGAATTCTGGTTCTAGAGAAGATCATTACTGGTAGAAGAAAAGCATTTAATCATGAGAACAAGGAAGAAATTAGTGTGATGTTGGCAAGGGAAGAGATGATGCAAAAATACATTTTAGCATTTACCAAGTGCTTAATTTATGCACTTGACATAGATGGACAGGTGAGGAAAGGGCCTTCATTGAAGTGAAAGCTAGGAGTTCCGCCTAAAAATATTCACTTTCCTCAAATTTCCCTCTAATTGTGCCAAGTATTTGGGTTCTCTCCATAAGAGTTTGCCCACTATTCCTTGGATCCAGTTTTTTAGGACTTGACTGCCCACACCTCAATCAGGTGGGAGGAAAAAACCAGAATGGAGGCAGATGGTACAGGGTCGGGCCAAGGGAGGAACCAGAAGCATCTTACCCAGCCGCACGGGATGGGTAAAATATATGGAATAATCTACTGAAATCAGTAGCATGGGTCATTAACGCCCCCTCACCCCCCGCAAGGGTAAGAACAGAAAGATTTGGAGTTACCTAAGCCACCCATGAGAATCTCACATCAGGAGTCTAAGCCAAAGACAAAATTGTTCAGACTGCTTACAGAACAAGCAAATGTCATGTCTTATAATCAGCCATAGTTCTCAGCTTTGGGGCCTCTCTTGGGTTGGAATTAGCAAGGATTAGGATTTAGGACTCCCAGAATTATATAGCTTGGGCCAGCCGTTTATTTAACCTTAGTGGACCTAATTTTTTTCCTTCAACATAGCAGTGCATGAAAGAGAGAGTTGATTTTCGTCACTTTTATGATGCCTTGTCATGCTCATTTTCTATGGGTCTAATAATTGAACAACAGCTCAGTACATACAAAAGGGCAATTTATAGGCAGATATGAACCAGAGTATGGGGCTAGAACTAGGAAACCAGCGAGGGAGCCCAGCAGACTCTGAAGGAGGGTACAAATGAAACTACTGTTAACTGCTGCCATGTTTTGACTTCCAGAGGACTTGCTTTCCTGAAGGTTGCTACCCAAGGGCTATACGCAGTTTCTGTACTTGGAGTAGTGCAGCACATGTGCGATCACTGCTCATTTAGGCACTCAATTTTAATTTGACATAGTTTACATTGTGTTGATTTATTACAGCCAAGTCGTTTGCACAGCATTCACTTCCTCAGTAATCTAAAGCCCATACCACAATAATAAGAGGTGGTTCGTTCCAAAAGAACTCTCAACAGAATTCCTTCACCTTTATTTATTATTTAAAAGGATAATGTTTCAGTCAACAGATCACAGAGACTTACTAGAAGGGTGGCATCACTGCCTATCTGCAATTGGGGTTATGAAGAGATACGTGGGCAAGTACAAAGACGTTTGAAATATCTCGAGAAAAAAATTAAAATATGTTCCAGCACATTGGATGCAAATTAAGTTCGGAAGTAGAAGCAGTCTGTGATACTGTAGTTTTAAAAATAATGCTTATTTCTAAAATTTCTGGAATATAGTGAGTAGAAAGAGTGCTGTATAAAAGTCAGAAAACCTAAATCCCAGCACTTGGAGTCTGATTTTCCTCATCCTTAAAAAAAAAAAAGATGAAAACATATGTCTACATAAAAACTTTTATGCTAATGTCTATAGCAACATTATTCACAATAGCAAAAAAGTGGAAACAAACCAAATATTTATCAACTGATAAATGTATACACAAAATGTGGTATATCCACACGATGGAATATTATTCAGCAATAAAAAGGAATGAAGTGCTCATACATGCTACAACATGGATGAACCTTGAAAATGTTATGCTAAATGAAGCTGGGCACAAAGGCTACCTATTTTGTGATTCCATTTATGTGAAATGTCTAAAACAGGTAAATCCATAGGGACAGAAGATAGATTAGTGGCTACTTGGGGGTGGGGCAGGGGTGAGGGCAGTGAGGGAGCAGGAATGGGAAGTGACTACTAATAGGTATGGGGGTTCTTTTGAGGATATTGGAAATTCTAAAATTAGATTGTGATAGTTGCACAACTCTGAATATACTAAAAGCCCCTGAACTGTGCACTTTAAATATGTAAATTTTATAGCACATAAAATATAGCTTAATAAAACTATTTTAAAAACTAGAGATTGTAAAAAAGTACTAAGAAGATGGGTGTAAGCACTCCACAAACTGTGAAATTCTCTTTCTGGGTAGGAGCAGTCGCTCTCATCTTTACCTAAGGAAACATGCTGATAGAGGAAGTAGCAAACTGCTATAGCCAAAGCAATAGATAGCAGAGGAGACAGGCATAGGAATGACTGCCCTATAAAAGGAAGAATAAATTAAAACATAATAAGGCAATATAAAAAAATGGCATCACTCCCAGGTTTACCTTATGTTTCATATTGTAAACAAGATGTTACTGGCTTGTAGAAAATAACAGATATGCATTTCAGATATTTTTTATTGTTTCAGAGTCATAATGCCCATCAGTCATTCCTTGTCTGTCCTAGAAACAAAGAAAAGATATGCAGAGGATTCAAGCCAAGAAATGTTGATGTCCTACTGGGTGTTAATTCTACCTCATAATCAAGATCTGATTACCAAAAAGGATGACAGAACACTAAAATGCTATAAAAATTTAAAATTTTTCACTCTTTTCCATAACTCACGCTGTAAATGTGCTCATTATGACATTCACTAGAGCAAGAGAATTGAGATGTTGCTGGAAGATTCTGAACAGCAGAATCTCTGCCAATAGTGATGAATAATCCAAGTCCATATGCTTGCTCTATAAAGCTCTGTAATATCAAGGTACTCCAATTCTGCTTCTGCTTCCTCAAAAACATGCATATCTAAAGAACAGTAAAAGGTAATTAAAAATAGTTAATAGGTTAATCACACTTAGTCTTATATTGTCTAATGCAGACACTGGTTCTCTGGTGATATAGCTGTAAAATGTTATCTGGAGCCAAGAAAATGAATCAGATATTTAATGGATATGTGGAAACGGAAATTTTCTTGTAAAATTACAAAAACGCAAGCCAATAATACACTAAACTATAATAAAGTTTATCATTAAAATTCTGAGCAGGAGTGCTAGATACTGTGTCCTTTTTCCCTGAAGAATTAAGTATTTTGCAAAAGAATGCCTGAGTACCATGTTCCTTTTTTAAAATAGATAAATATACCATGTAGGCTATTCTGCACAGAAAATAAATCAATTTGCCCTGTTTCATTATTTTTCTACATTAATGGCATGGAGCAAGAAGCAAACCCTAATTATCAACTAACTGGTTCTGTTTAGATCACTATTTAAAATTCCTTACAGCACAATATTAGGTCAGAAGCTTACAACCCTAAGTAGTCAATCACAGTAGTTTACATTCTATGTAACACCATGGTGCTTTTGTGTATGTGTGTATGTATGTGTGTGTTGTCATTTTTAATCTTGTTTCATTTTATTTTTTGAATTGAAACATGATTATACATATTTATGGGGTACAGAGTTGACTATCAGTATTTGTGTACAATATGTGGTGATCAAATCAGTATTATTAGCACATTCATCATTACAAATCGTAGTTATTCTTTACGTCCTTCATCCAGTTACTCCCTAATCCCCTCCCCCTCTCCCTTTCCCAGCTCTAGTAACTACAGGTCTGTTCTCTCCTCCAAAAATTTTGACATTTCATTGTAGTCCTCCTTCCTTCTTTCCTTCCTCCCTTCCTTCCTTCCTTCCTTCCTTCCTTTCTCTTAGCTCCCACTTCTGAGTGAGAACATGCAGTATTTCTCTTTCTGTGCCTGGCTTATTTCACTTAACATAATTTTCTCCAAGCTCATCCATGTTGCTGTGAATGGTAGAATTTCATTCTTTTTTATGGCTGAGTAGTTATCCTATTGTGTGTATATACCACATTTTCCTTATCCAGTCATCTGTCGATGGACATTTAGGTTGGTTCCAACTCTTGGCTAATGTAAGTAGAGCCACAATGAACATGGGAATGCAGGTATCCCTTCGCCATGATAATTTCCATTCGTCTGGGTATATACTCAGAAGTGAAATTGCTAGATTGTATGGTCGTTCTGTCTGTAATTGTTTGAGAAACCTCCATACTGTTTTCCATAATGGCTGTACCAATTTACAGTCCCACCGACAGTGTAGAAGAGTACCCCTTTCTCCACGTGCTTGCCAACATTTGTTTTTCTCAAACAAATCTTTTTGATAATAGCCAGTTTACACTATGGTGCTTTGCAGATTATTCCTCTTTAAAAACCTTTGTCTTTGGTTAAAATTGAAAGTCTCTGGAAAGACTAAGCAATATGCCTTATCACTCATGTAAGTCAAGGTGTAATGAGCTTAGCAGCTCCTCACCTGAGAATAGGCTTTAATGATGATAGTGGGATGCAGAAATGGCTATGACTCCTGTGGTTTCCCCAGCATCAGTCTTACTGGACTGGAACCTGGACTACAGGTGATTAGTAGATGGTGACTAATGTGGCCAATGCTGAGAAAGCAGAGGCTGAGCTTCGAATTCTTTTCCTTATTGGTCCACTACACAATTCTTATCATTTTAGAGCAGAGACATGGGCTTGCTAGAGGTAGACAGCCTTCTCTACATCAGCCTGGCCATATCAGGTTTTGCAGGATATGTGATCATTTTTATCTGCACCTCTTAATAGGAGATATTTTGTAAGTAGCTTACGGCTATGGCCATTTCTTCCACCAGTTAAAATACAGTTCCTTTTTTAAAAAAATTTTTATTGCATCAGTACAGTTTAAACAGTAAAGCTGTGTCCTAAATTCAGAATTGCTGACAAAGGAGTTACATTTAAACCTATTACTCAGAGGAAATACCTACCGGTTTCAACTAGAAAGCTTATTATAATGGTGAAACAAGATAGAAATTCCTTATACCCTCTTGGGTGCAAATTCTGACTCCTAATTAATATTCAGTCAACAGAAAGAGAATGAAACATAAAATAACAATTCTATAATGGACTTGCATTGCCTTAATCTTTGTACTTTATTGACATGTCTCATAATTTACCTTTTTCGGACCCTGAATAGTTCACCTGTAGAAGACCGCCTTGGGTACTGTGTTTGCACACTACACTGATCATGACGCATAGACTTGGTTTTTTTAACTAAAAAAGGAGCAGATTTATCCACTCTGTGTGACTGGAGCAGCCTGCTCTGAGCTGTTCATTTACTTCACTTTGTCTTGGTCCTGGTTTCAAAGGACTGACTAGCAAAGCAGCACCCACCAATGGGTGCACCTTTCTACAGTTAAGAGAAACTGCCAATTATATAAAAAGACACATTTTCCTGTCCATTGATTCAAATGCATAAAAAATACAGTCACCCAGATGACTGCAGATGCCAAGTCACAAGCTTGATTAAATTCTGAGTGAAGAATTATTCAGGCATAAAGTACACACAGCCAGGACCATTCCTACCTCCCATATCAATAATAGAGAACTATCAGTGGAAATTTCACCTGGAGCACTTTCCAGAGTTGCCAAACAGGGAGTGATGTGATTTGTATTTATTTCCCTGCCTAATGCCAAAATCACTTGAAATATGATATGCTTCCAACACAGCTATATTTTTATAACTAATATTTTTCCTTAACAAAGATAAGATATAGTTCATATCACGTAACTCAGTTTAATGTCATAAAGTTAGAATAAATTAGTTCTACAATGGAATTTTAAGTAAGCGTAAATGCATTTTGGTTAAAAGAAAGATAAGCATAAGGAGTTCCTGAACCAATGGAATAAAATGTAATAAAGGCGAGTGTACACAACGCATAGGAAAAAAAGCAGGCAGTACAGATAGAAAACAGCATGGATCAGGGAGGCCCGGGCACAGCCGAAGCAGACCTGCGTGTGTGAACTGGCGTGATCACTCTGGGGCTGGCCTTCTGCACACAGGGCTGAGGGCTCTTCAATGGCAGGAACACAGCAGAGTCGCTCAGATGCATTGCTCCCATTTCTTAGCTGGAGGGGAAACCACTCTGAAACCCTTCTTTGAACTTTCCCTCAGTCCCAACTCCAAATTCTCAGCTTTAGAAATTGCAACTGTGATATTTTACATGGCAACCCAGGACAAACACACATCAGTATAGAGACGATGTACTGTAATGTTTTCCATTATGTTCTATCCTGTTTCATGCTTTTATAACTCTGGTCAAGTCGCATGTTATGGGTTGAACTGTGTCCCCACCCAAAATTCACATGTTGCAGTCCTAACTCCAGTACCTTAGCAGGTGGCCTTATTTGGAAATTGTGTCTTTACACAGGTAACAAGTTAAAATGAGGTCATTAGGGTAGGCCCTCTTCCAATATAACTGGTGTCCTTGATAAACAGGGGAAATTTGGACACAGAGATATGCATAGAAAGGAGATGATATGGAGAGACACAAGGAGAAGACAGCCACCTACAAGCGAAGGAGACAGGCCTGAAGTAGAATCTCTGAATAAACATTGAATCTTGCAGATCTGAAAGTCAGCTGCCATTATGGGTTAAATGTGTTCCCCCAAAGGTTCATATATTGGAAATTTAATCTACATTTTAACCATGTTAAGAGGGTGGAAAATCCTCTTAATTGAAAGGTGGGGCTTTTAAGAAGTGATTAGCTATGACTACTGTACCCTCATAAGTAGTTTAATCCATTGATGGTTTAATGGGTGGCCATGGTTGTGGTTATGATGGCTTTATAAGGAGAGCAAGTGAGAAGCTTAGCTCTCTCTTGCTTAGCCCATTTTCACCATGAGATACCCTGTGTCTCAGTAGAGAATCACCATCACCAAGAAAAAGGCCCTCACCAGATGTGTTCCCTGGACTTTGGATTTCCCAGCCTCTAGAACTGTAAGCAATGAATTTTATTTCTTTATAAATTACCCAGTTTTGGGTATCCTGTTATAAGCAACAGAAATAGACTAATACAGCTACTGAAAAATTTTTGTAGTTTCCTTAAAGCCTCTCTTCCCACCTGTTCTTTCCCCTGCCCTTTCTGTATACTTTTTCTACACACTACCTTGCAGGATCTCTGTCACATTTACAGTTCTAACTACCAGCAAGGCTGTGATGATTCTCTGCTTTCCTTCTCCAGCCCAGATCTCTTTCTTGAGCTCTATCCCCACCTGTCCGTAGCTGAGTGCACAAACTCCTCAGGCACCACATGTCCCAAAACTGAAGCCGTCTTCTTGCCACCTTCTCCAACAGTCCCCACCTCAGGGAATGGTCTCACCATCCGCCCATTTGCCCAAGTTAGGAAACATGGATATCACCCTGACTCCTCTCCCACAGTCCATCAGTCACAAACTATTGTGGATTCTATTTTTTTCTTTCTCTCAGATGAACTTCTTCCCTTTTGAACCCTGGCCACTGCCTAAACCGGACTGTTAGCACTTATCACCTAGGTTAGTGCATCACCTCCAGTTAGTCCCTCTGCTCTGTCTTCCTCAATGCAATCAATTTTTCCCTGCCGTGTGAGTGACTTTTCCCAAATGCTAATCAATTATATCATTTTTGTATCAGTCAAGATACATCCAGGAAACAAACTACTCTGAAAATGTAGCAAATGTAATTTAATACTGAAAATTGATTAAACACGTGATGGAAGAGCTTAGATGTCAAAGAGAGGATGGAGAGGCAACCCAGAGATTAGCAACAGCAGAAGAACCACTGCCAGGCCAAGGGTGGAGGGACAAACAGAAACAGTATAATTATTACCGAGGCCCAGAGTCTGGGGTCACCCAGCAGAAGTGTGGAGTGCATCTGGCCTGTCCAGAGATAGAGCCACAGGAGAAATTTAGTTGCAGCTGGTATTGCTGCCTGAAGTGGAAAGTTGGCAAGAAAACCCTTGATTTCTGCCTTACTATCGCAATCCAATTTCCCAACAGTTAAACCCAGCTAAACCCAGCCAGAAGCCGGCAGACACTAGAGCCTGGGAAATGCTGCCTGCAAAGGAGAAGACAGGACAGTGCAGGGGAAGGACTATTAACAGGTCTGGGGACAAACAAGCCCAGAACTGGATGACCTCCCTTCTAGGAATTTTGCAGGGTTCCCCTAAAGCCTTCAGCACGATGTCTACCTCCTTGCTGTGGAAGACAAGACATGATGTTGTCTTGCTCTGGCTCCAGCTTGCCTCTCTAGTGTCACCTTTGACTGGGCCTACCGACCCTGCCCTATCCTCACATGAAACTCAGTACTCCCAGCTGGCTCTCTGCCAGCAGTTTTCTGAACATGCCAATACACAGTTTTCTGAATAAGCTCTCTTCCTGCTGAACCCATACACGCACTACTCCCTGAATGTACAGTCACTTCCCGCCCCTCCTCACCTTCACACGTGGCGCCTGTTCCAACACCAGTCCTGCCTTGGTGCACTTGTCAGATCCCGGGAATCCTCCCAGAGCACCCACTTCACACCCGCTAGCTCCGGCTGAGGCGTTTCTGTGTGTTTCTCTGGCATTCTGTGCTCACCACCCCCTCCCCACATGGTATTATCCTCTGGTTAATGAAATTGTCAGTTTTCTGGTCTTCCTCATTAAATGTAAAAACTCCTTAAAGGTAGGGGCTTGAACATATCTTATTCACGTCATCACTTGCAAGGCAAAGCATAGTACGTAGTACATTCAGTAAATATTCGCTGAATAAATGAACAATTTGGTTTTAAGAGAAGTTATACTTCACTTAGGATAGCAGGGCCAGTTTTACTCAAAACTTATGCCTTCATTTTTCAACCACAAGTTTATTTATAAAACTTGCTCCAAATGTTCTTAGTACCAGAAAAGGTTTTCTTTCTGGAGACCAGGCAGTTCCTGCCAGATATTTTTGAAATGCAATTTTAAAACTGAAAAACCACCTAAAAGTAGGACGTAAGTAAGCAGCATTTTAATGTCTTCCCGACTAATTAAGGGTATCCATTTTAAAACAATTTTTTAAATTTAACAAATAATAATTGTTGATTCTCATTTATGTTCCAATTCATAATAGAGCAGTGGTTCTCAAAAAGCAGTCCATGGAATCCTGTGAGTTCCCAAGACCTTTTCAGGGGGTCTACCAGGTCAAAACTATTTTCATAATGATACTAAGACATTTTTGTCTTTTTCACGGTGTTGACAGATGCACTTATGGTGCAATAGTAATGGTGGTTAAACTGCTGTTACCTTAAAGTGAATTTAGGTAGTGGCCCCAAACTATACTAGTAGCCATGTGTCCTTCACCAAAATGCACTTGAAGTAAAAGAAAAAATAAAAGATGAAAGTTTTACTCAATAATGTCCTTGATAAAGCTGTAAAATTATCACTTTTAGTAAATATTGACCATTGAGTAAATATTTTTTTAATATTCTTGTGATAAACTTGAAAATATGTAAAGCACTTCTGCTGCATACCAAAGTGTCCCTTGAGGTAAAGCTCATTTGCAGTTGAGTTGTGAGCTGAACTAGCTGTTTTCTCCAAAAAATACCATTTTTACTGAAAAGAACAATTGGACAAACACTTGGGTATTTGGCAGGCATTTTCTTCAATATAAACAAAGTGAGACTCTCACCCCAAGGAATCAACTGACAATATTTGTTTCTAATGATTAAGTGTAAGGTTTCAAGCAAAACTTTTGAATGTGAGCACTTCCCAATATTTAAAGTTTTTTCTAATGAGATTGGTGGTCAGAAAAATGATTTATTGTCAGAACAAATTATCATGAATTTAGTGGCCTAAGACAACACAAATTTTTTATTTTATAGTTGTGTAGGTGAGAAGTCTGACACAGCTCTCACAGGGCTCAAATCAAGGCATCAACAGGGCTGCCTTCCTTCTGGCAGGGGAGAATCAGTGCTGAAGGAGAATTGATTTGCTTGCCTTTTCCAGCTTCTAGAGGCTGCCCACATTCCTTGGTGCATGGCCCCTTCCTCCACCTTCAAAGCCAGCAATGTCATCGTATCTCTCCGACCTCTGCTTCTGTCATCACATCTTCCTCCTCTACCTTTCTTCCAACTTCTTCCACTTTTTAAGACCCTTGTGCTTACATTGTGCCCACCTGGATAATCCTGGATAATCTCTTTACTTTAAGGTCAGCTGATTAACAAACTTTATTCCATCTGCAACCTTAATTCCCCTCTGTCATGTAACTTGACATATTCACATCCTTGGTGGATTAGGACATGGACATCTTTGGGGAAACCATTATTCTGCCTACAACAAGTAGTGATATTAGCAAATGCAATTTCTTTTTGATGTTTTTAAAGGAAATGTGTCAACATTTGGAACATCTGCATAACTTAGTAACACAACACTTTTGAAATGACCAGTGTTTGGCCTTCAAAATCGCAGGTGGATAAAAGATCCATTCACAATGTGAAATGGATTTAATGTAGCTACAAAAATTCCATAGATACAGTTTGACATTTCAAATTGTACCTAACCTTTTAGAAACTAGTACTTGCTGAGTTTTGATGTAGGATCAAAGAAGAATGTACATAATTATCTGAAAAGGCTATTAAAATATTCTCCCTTTTCCAATTACATATCTGCTTAAATCTAGATTTTTTTCCATATAATTCAATCAAAAAAATATATTGAATGCAGAAGCAGATATGAGAATCTAGCTGTCTTCTATAAAGCCAGACTTTAAAGATATTTACAAAAATGCCAACAATGTCACTCTTCTCACTATTTTATTTTTTGAAAACATGGTTATTTTTCATAAAAATATGTTATCCATGTTATCATGGAATAGTTTTTTTACTGTTACTTAAAATATGCTTAAAATTTTTTTTGTTCTTAGTTTTAATTTCTAATACAATATATACTGATAGATATAACTCACATAAATAAAAGCTTTTTGGAGTCCTCAATAATTTTTAAGCATGTAAAAGGGTCCTGAGACCAAAGTGTTTGAGAACCACTGTGCTAGAGTAGCAGCTCTTCCAGGGAGGCAGATGAAAATGCAGTCTTTACATTTGTACTCTACTTATTGGGGATCTTGCCCCACCCCTCAGCCTGCATTTGCCTTTGTAATGATTGTGACTTTTTCACAAGGTCACTGGATTGCCAAGAAGCAAGTCTACCAGCTGAAGAAAGGGAAAGACCCACCACTTTATTAATGGGGCAGAGGTATGAAATAGAGTAGCTCTGTCCACAAATTACAGTCAGGGCATAAGAAGGAGCAGGGTGGAGTCTGGGTGACATCCCATCTGTCCCAGAGGAAGGCCACACTTACTGCCCTGCCTTCTTCCCACCCTTTTGGAGACAAAGGTAGAGCATGAAATGTGCGATTACACCATAGCTGGACCTCTGCCAAAGGGTGGTTTCCTAGATGCAAGCTTATCTTGTCTGCAGTGTGTGTATCATGACTGTAAAGACAGACTGGGAGAAGGTAAGTTAATCACCTGACTCAGATCTACTTTTTATCGCATGCTATTCTGTGCAGAGAATCTGATAGCTACTTCCACGTTTCTCTTCTCAAGCAAAAGAGCAACTGCAGTGAACTTTGTTAAACACCAAAATAGATCACCAAACAAAAAAAAAAAATGTGTGGAGTTTCCTCTCATACTGGAAATCTTCAAACATAGACTAGTTTCCCATCCCTCTGTGATAGCCCCAATGTGCTCTGTATGACAGAGGGAGCTTAGTAATTTTAGTTATTGCTGTTGTTCTGATTTTTTAACATAATCTCAAGTTTTTGTTGTCTTCATAATAAAACAAAAGATGAAGCTGTGGACTGGATCACTTAGCCCTTCTCTTTTTGTCTCTACCCCGTTCAAAATGCTTGCTTCTCTGAATAGCCAGCATTCTCTTAGATCTGCAACTGGGCTTAGTGCACTCAAGCCTCAGCACAATCTTCTTTGTTATTTTAGCCTTTTTCCGGAGAATTGGCTTAGTCTGCCTACAATAGGAACTCTGCTTCCTGTCATAACACCACTTTCCCTGGGCATATAGAGAATCTGGCCCTTCTTGTAGGGTGTCACTTTGTGGGGATGGTGCTTGCCACACTTCTTACAGAAAGTGCAGCAGGTTTCGGGAACTTTTGCCATGATTGCAGGAGCACTGTTGGCACCGAAAGCTTGCTGTTCTTGTTCTTGTTGTCTCCCGCCTGTGAGAAAAATTACCCAGGATGAACTAAATGATGTCTAAAGTGCCCTTCCAACAGTACGATTGAGGATTCTGTGGCTGTGTCCACACCATAAGAACATAATGGATCAGGGAGAGTGGAACTATCACGCCATAGTGTAGACAACATTTTGGCAGAATTTTTCATTTCAAATAGGTTTTATTATTATCATATATGCAAACCCTACATGCCATACCAAGGCTCTGTGGTTATTTTAGTAATGCGCTATCATATATAAGAACATAGATGTCCTCTGCTGCAAATGCTGGGCTCCTTTCATATTGTCTCTGTCACCAAGCAGCTATGCAGCCTGGGACAGTTCCTTAACCTCTCCCAGCCACAGATCCCTCATCTATCACCTAGAGATGGTAATGCGTATCCAAGAATGTTGTTATGAGGCTCAGAAGAAATAATAATGTGTATGGAAGGGCTTTTTGATAAACTGTAAATTATTTCACATAAGTGACAGAGCCAAGGAGGAACTTGATAAGGTGACTTTATTTCCCCCTCCTATCATCATTCCTACCTCACCTTAGCCCAAACACAATCAAAGTAAAACTAGTTTTTTCTATAAAAATGCAGACTTTGGACCTCTACCAAACCCCTTCTACATACAGAAATTCTATACCTTCCTCTGTTCTATATATCTTATTTATTAATATTTAGCAATATGATATTTATTCAAGAAGAATTTGAAATGTTCAGTGACTGATTTGTGCAATCAATTACTCAATCAATAAATATTTACGTATCCACTAAGTGTCTCTCTCTGAACTAGGCAGTGGGGATATAGCATTGGGAAAAAAAAATACAAAACTCCCTGCCTACATAGAGCTTATATTCTCACAGGTAGGAGGATGGAGAATGTGATGATAAACAAGTAAACAGGTAAAAGGTAACACCATGTCAAAGGGTGACATGAGCTATAGAGAAATGGCAGGGAAGGGGATAGAGACTGCTAGGCATTAGTGACAGAAGGGAGGGTGCAATTTTAAATGATGTGGTCAGTGCAAGGCTTCACTACTATGATGTCATTCAAGCAAACAGAGAAGTTGGTTAAAGGCAGAAAAAAAAGCAAGTGCACAGGTCTGGTGTGTTCAGGGAACAGCAAGGAAGCCAGGGTGCCTTGGAGAGTAAAGTAGGGGGAGAATAGTAGCAATGAGTAAGAGGGATTGTGGTGGAGAGGAGGTGGCAGGATCCAGTGGCTTCCCATCTCACTAGGAGAGGGTTTTGAGCAGAGGACTGCATGGCCTGAGTTAAGTTTTAAAAAAACTACTTTGGATAATAGACTACTGAGCAGCAAAGATGAATACAGAAAGACCAGTAAGGAAGCTTTCGAAATAATGCAGATGAGAAATCAAGGCAGTAACAAAGGAGATGGTGAGAGGTAGAAAGAGTCTAGATATATTTTGATGTTAGAAACAACAGGATTTGTGCAAGGATTGGATGTGTGTTATAAAAAGAAGAGAGCATAACTTTAAGGTTTTGGCCTGAATAACTGAAATTATGGAGTGGCCATTTACCTAGATGCAGTCAACTTCAGGAGTACTGGGTTTGGGATGGGGGAAGACTAGCAGTTCAATTTTGGATATGTTAATTTTGAGATGCCTTTTTGACATCTAAGATGTCAAGGGGATAGGTGAATATGAGTCTGTAATTCATGGAGAGAGATCTGGGCTGGACATACATTTGGGAGCATCGGCATTTGTGCAATATTTAAAGCTGAGTAGAGACTGAATGTTATTACCAAAATAATGAACATGGAAAGAGAAGAAAAGGATTTCAAGGACTGAAACCTGAACCTTTGAAACCAAGAATATGAGGAAGACTCAGCAAAAAAGAGTGAGAAGGAGTGACCAGTAAAGTAGAAGGAAAAACTGGAGACGGTCATGATCGCAAAGTGAAGTGAAAGAGTGTATCAGGGAGCATGGAGTGACGTGATTGACCGTATCAAATGTTGCTGATGGGTCAAGTCAGATGAGGACTAAGGATGGGCACTTGGATTTAGCAAAGGCAAAGTTATTAATGATCTTGACAAGAACGGGGGGGGGGGGGGGGGGGGGGGGGCGGGTGGTGGTGGCAAAAGCCCAAGCAAAGTAAATTCAAGAAAAAATATGAAAATAGGAACTGGAGACAGCAGGAATGACAACTCTTTGGAGGAGTTTTGCTGTAAAGGTGCCATGGATTGGATGTTCTCCCAAACTCACTGAGGATTGATCCCCACTGTGACAGTGTTAAGAGGGTGGGAATCCTATTATGGTAATTGAAAGGTGGAGCCTCGAAGAGAAGAGATTGGATTGTGAAACGGTGCCCTAGTAAATGGATTAGTGCATTGATGGTTTAATGGTAGTCATTGGCATGGTTGTGGTGGCTTTGAAATGAGAGCAAGTCTCTCTCTCTGCTCCACCATTCTCACTATGTGGCACCCTGCATTGCTGTAGAGTCACCTCACCAGATGTGTTCATTGGACTTTGGACTTCCCAGCCTCCGAAACTGTAAGCCATAAACACTTACTCTACAAATCACCCAGTTTCCATTACAAACAATGGAAACAAACTAATACAGAAAAGGAAAGACAAAAACAGAGAGGGAGAAGGGAAATGTGGAGTCAAGAAGTCTTGTTTGGGGGATATTTTGATTTTTTTATCGAGATGTTTGTAAGATGTTTATAGACATTGACTATATTAATAGTTCTCTATATGCAAACATACAAAGAGCCAAGGGAGGATATAGATGTGTTTTACCCTTAATTTCTCTTTTCATGAACATGGTTAGCAACTATACAATAAAAGAGAGATAAAAACCAAGACTTACAAAAAGACCGATGCCCTGTCTCCCAACACACAGCTCAGAAGCAGATCTTAATTGGCTTTAGACTTTGAGCACAAATGAACCCAAATGGATTCAACTTTACTGAACTATGTATCGTTTATTTTGTTACTGAAATAAGAGTATCAGGCAACTGGAAATCAATGAATTGATTTAAATATTATGCAAAAGATGGAGCTATTACTATGGGCACATTTTTATGATTTAAAAATCACATTTCAGCATTTTCCTTATGTCAGGGGCTATGACAGGGCAGCATTGATTAACACATTCAGACCCAATCATCAAGAAAAAGACTTGGAACTGCAAATTTCTCTTGTAAAAGATGCCTTCTTGGGTCCACACTAAGTTCAAAGTTATTAAATAATGACAGTTGGGTTTGGAAGTTTTTTGGTGTGTGATTTGTTTTTAATTTCTTATTATGAAAAATTTCAAACCTATGCAAAAGTAGAGAAGAGCTGACGACCCTACCCCTGCACACTCAGGACCCAGCTTCAGCAATTACTAGTCCAAGGCTAAGCTCATTTCACCTATGTCCCCACCCACTGCTCTCTCCCCAAGCACTGGGTGACTTTGAAGCAAATCCCAGACATCATGTCATTCATCTACTGTTATTTCAGTGTGCGTGTCTAAAAGAGAAGTCTTTTTTTTTTTTTTTTTGAAAAAAAAAGAAACCCACATTATTATTTTTACACCTAAATATTAGAGTAGTTCATTAATTCCATGAAATATTCTTTAGGGTTCACATTTCCTCAAATATCCCATAAACATCTTTTTACATGTATGGTAGTTTGTTTGAATCAGGGTCCCAATAAGGTCTACAAACAAACACATCATTTTTGAAAGGGACAAATAGGTAAATTTAAGACTGTTTTGGTTTTGCAAGCAAATTACCAGAAGCTCTTTATTGTTACAGTATATAGTATAAAATCGATTTTGATTGAAATAGAAACAGGTTACAAGGGACTTCAAAAAGTTTGTAGAAAAATAGAATTAAAAGATAATATAACTCTTTCCATGAGCTTTTTGAAGTAACTTCATATTTTTAAATTTAATTCAGTAGGATCAAAAGAATCTTCCAAATACTGAAAAACATTTTTTTCAAATAAAAATTAAAAGTGGGGAGATGATTTGGGGCTGCCAATTGTAAATATGTCCACAACTGACATGAGAGTCTTCAGTTAAAAATACAAAATATTCTTTAAAATATGCATTTCTCCTACTGGTAAACTTGGCTTTATATCATAAAGTGTAGTCCACTTATTGGTCCAGTTGTACTTCAGCATTCTTCAGCTCAGTCCAGTCCTAAGAAATTATTCTCTTACCCTCCAGAAAGGGAAAAATTTTTTTAAAAATGAGAAAACCAAAGTATATGTTTGAAATGATTGCATAAATAAATTACAACTCTGATTCTGGGTGTTAGGAAAGATTTGGCTAGAGAAAAACAAGGAACTTAAGATATTAAAAGTTAAGCAAATAGGTACCTTAAATGTAATTACACAAATTTACTGCTTTTTACTGTGAGAATCATAGTGTCAGAATCCAAAGAAACCCTGGAGTTCCAACCCCCTCATGTTAAAGGTGAAGCAAGAGAGACCGAACGACTTGCCTGGGGTCAAACAGCAGGAAAGGGGGTCCCCAAACCCAGACCACCCTACTACCAGTCTGGATCCTTCCCTTACTGCTATGTCATACCTATACTGAGTTCCAAATTGCCAGATTATGTCTGATTCAAAGCTGCTGTTTTTCTGTCACATCTCCCTTCTTCCTGGTGAAACCAGACTTTGGAGGACCACTTTTAAATTTCCATTTGTCCTTACTTTCTGTAGTCATCTCAGAGAATGTTGTCAACTATTTTAAATAGCTTGTTTTCATTTCATTATTTAATGTGTTTAATAAGCTTTATTCGGCTACATACTCCTACTGACTATTTAGCTCTTACAATTTCTATGAAATCCTTTATGCCAAAACAGAATTCTGGGTGCAGTTTTCAAAGTTTAGTAAATATTTGTTCTCTCCAAATTATATTAAAGTTTATCTACTGTTTTAGTCAGCTGTCATATTTATAATACTGGGTGCAGTTTTCAAAGTTTAGTAAATATTTGTTCTCTCCAAATTATATTAAAGTTTATCTTCTAAAACAGTCAGCTGTCATATTTATAATATGCATGAAAGTACACCACAATACTTACCAATTTTTCATTTCACAGCAAAGATACATTATAAATATACTATGAAGTGTTATAAATATTTCTGACAGAAGCACCACATAATTTGTTATAATAGCTCCCCCTAGTGAACAGTCTCACTATTGTTTTCTGAACACCCTTTAGACTTATTAATTTTAATACCTGGTATAGTTACTTTGAAATTTTCTATGATGCATGTAAACAAAAGTTATATCACCAAATGGTCTTCTCAGCTCCACATATACTCACAAGAATTAACCCTATTGGCAGAATGGTTTTCAACTATAAAGGAATGGTGTTTTTTTCATTCAACTTGAAACAGGAAAAATGAGAAAGAATGCAGCAAATATGATTGATAATAATAACTGTGATTTATTGATTAATTACTATGTACTATAGATTATGCTCAGCATTTACATGGGTTATATAATGTAATTCTTGTATTACATATTGCTTTATGATATCAATATCATTATTAATCTCATTTTACAGATGAAAAAACTAAGTCTTTGGCCTAAGGACATACAGCTAGCAAGCAATAGCTGCACTTTGAATCCAAGTTGTCTGATTCCAGAGTTCATGCTCCAAGTCACTATTCTACTCTGATGACACAGCCTCAGGATTACATATGTTCTGAACCTCATTTTTCTCATAACAGCAAGCCTATTTGCCAGATTATTGCACTGTTTATCCACTCAGCCTTGCTTATGACACAGAAAGGCTCAAAGTCTTCCTGCTCCAGGGTTGCAGTCCCCTCTTTCTGCATACTCACCTGAGTCTGTAGCTGCCACCCAGCTAAGAAGCTGTGGTAATTAATTCCAGAGCTGGGGCAGGATAGACACAAGATGAGCCTAAAACAATTTGTGAAGTCAGGAAGTAAGGAAGTGCTCAAAAAAGAAAAGAAAAAAAAAAAAGATAGGAGCAAGTTACAGGAATGCAGGAGCCAGCCTAAAGAGACTTCTCCTGGCTAAACCTGGGACAATTCATAAGTTCATACTAAGAGTAGACATATAGATACATCGATAGATGAGAAGGGAGGGCTATTGCTGGCGGGAGAATGTTGAGGGCAGACTGGTAAATATGGAAGAAGTACAGGAGCTAAAAAAAAATGATAATTTTGCAGCCATCATAGAGAGATTGGATCAGGCAAGAAACATTGATAGATTCCAAATCCAGAGAAAAATTTTGATTAAGAATAGGATATTCACATGATCTTAACGTGTCCTCCTACCTACCATTTCTTAGTTGCAAGGGAAGATAATAAATAGTAATTATACAGTGGAGCAATAGACAATACCTTGATCTGGTGATCAAACATAACATCACCACTGAGGAACAGCTGGACATCATGTGCCTCCAGCTGTGGAGCCCTCAGAAAAACATATCACATATGTAACGTGCCTATCCAGAATGAATAACCAGACTGCAACCACAAGGAAACATCAGAAAAACCCAAATGATGAATGTTCTGCTTTGTTAAAGGGGGGAGTTTAATCTTTAAAACTGCCAAATGTCTTTGACATAAAAGACAAAGAAAGGCTGTGGAAACAATCCCAATGAAAATGGCTGAAGAGACAACTAAGTGCAACAACTGTTTCTAGACTAGATTCTGCACTGGAGGGGAAAATGCTAAAAATAGCATTGTTAGGTCAGCTGACAAAATTGAAATACGAATCGTAGATTACACAAAAATACTGTGTCCATGTAATTCATTGAACATGATTACTGTCCTGTGGTAATGTAAGGTACTATTTCTATTCTTAGGAAATATACACTGAAGTATCTAGTGGGAAAAAGTGAGTTAATTTACCCTCAAATGGTTCAGAAAAAAGTGTGTGTGTGTGTGTGTGTGTGTGTGTGTGGTTTAATGGATACAAAATGAAAAGAGACATGAGATAGACCTCTGCAGACGATGGGTGGGTGGTGGTGATGGCAGCACCACAATGGGAATGTACTTAATGCCACTGAACAGTGCACTTAAAAATGGTTAAGATGGTAACTGTGTAACTTACCACAATTAAAAAACATACATACAAATATTTTACATAAATAAATATATATATGAGAGAGTGAGAGTAAATGACAAAGCTAATGGGATAAGATGTACATAGGTGAATTTGGGGAAAGTAGGGTAGGGTATTCTTTGTACTATTTTTATTCTTGCTATTTTTCTGCAAGTCCTCTTGGGTGAGGCACAGGAGAGGGGCTCTAAGGACAGCTCCTCTCACTCCACACTCGACCTGTTCAGTCGCCCTTTTCTTCAACCGCCTCTGCCATGAGGCTTAGATGACCAAACTAATCCTCACTGGATTTATTCTCACAGACTACATTTTTT